>NW_027283023.1:0-37909 GCF_046629955.1 Centroberyx affinis | reverse complement strand
GTGCCCAGTTTCATCATTTGAAACGTACCTATCTAAAATTCCAAAAGAGGCTAAAGCTTTTTACCTCCATCCAAAGAGAGGAGCAAAGTTAGGGAGGTGTGGTACTCTTTGGAGCCAATGGGTGTCAATTACCTGGGTTCTATGCTAACACGTATCTCTAAAGAGGCAGGCACATCAGTGCTTTACACAAATCACAGCATCAGGAGCACTACCATCCAGAAACTGGCCGAGGGCGGACTGGAAGGGAGAGAAATCATGTCCGTTAGCGGACACAAGTCCGAGACTTCTTTACACAGCTACTGGGCACCTTCTCTGGATAATAGAAAACGGTGGAGCAACATGCTATGCGCCAGCCGTGGAAACGTCATGCCTTTGGAGGCCAGCCCCTCAAACAGCTCTACAGCATCACCTGCTAAACGGCAGAGATTCAGCATGGACTTTATGGACAGCTGTTTCAACAACTGTTCTTTAATGGCAGTATGCAATTCAATTTCTACAAATAGCCCCAAATGCATCAGCACCCGTAAACAACTGGCTGCTGCTGCTGCTCCGCGGGGACGCCATGTGACTGACGCTGCTGTACTGTAGAAGCACTATACTGGACACACACATGCTGTATGAATGTGTTATTATATGTGTTAGGATTATTTTCAGATCAGAACATTTCTTCACTTACTGAAAAACCATTTTGGTTTGTCATTCAGTCTGTGGTGCTGTACCCCTGAGACATATTATTTGTGTTTGAGTAGGCTTATTAGATTTCCAACACTGCTTAATTAAGAAATGTATATGGGCTAAAATTATATAGAAAAACTCTTGTCACAATTCTGAAAATATATAATATGTAAATAAATATTATAAGCACACTGGAAGTCAACATTTAATAAACTAATAAATCTGAAACATTTTTTGTTCTTTATGTCAAAGGTAACTTAGACAATAACCTGGAAAGCTGATTAGCAAACGCCACCTAAAAATGGGTTGTTAGGATGTCTTATAAACCAGCAAATTACCGATCAATGCTCATGAAAATACAATAATATATATTGTTATACAATACATTTAAATATAACTCTGTTCAGCCTTGATGTTACTAGACGCTCTGGCATCCTCCATCAGCTGTCTGGCGCCTCGGTCCTGACCGCATCACTGTCGTGCCAATAATGGCGGTAAAGCACACCCTCTCGTGTAATACTGCTTTAAAAAAACTAATACATTTATATGACAAGGGTGGGAAAAGGGCAGGTGAGAGCCCTGTTTTGGGGTAAAACTACCCAAAACAGGGTGAGAATGACTCAGTTATGACAGATCTCTTGGCTTTGTGTAATTGTTCAAGTCCAAGCCCCCCCTCCCCCCTCTGAAAGTTGGCAGGACTGCAGTTATGGTGTTTACACGCGTGCCAACACGCACAGGGTTTCATGATTACATGACGACACCTTCAAACCACACCTGCAAACCATAGCAACAAACCTCAGCAACAAGGCACACACTCTCTCCTAAACACACAGACAGAAGCTCCAGCAGCTGATGTAGGCTACAGCTGCCAAGCTAGCTGATCTTCCAAGTTCAAACTAACATTCTGCCTATAGCTAGCTAGGTAAGCTAGTTAGCTAGCTGGTGGTGGTTCAGTGGTCTAAAGCACATTTTATACTGACTGAAAACAGCGTCTCTGCACGTACATTGACGCTATTTGCCAAGTATTAGGATTGGAAAGGTTCTCCGCGGAGGTGTTGCATACCTGCCCTAGAATCTCAACTTCACATCGAGTCTGATTGGCTGATCATAAGCGATCATGACAACATCCAACACAGATCTGCTGACGGAGCCGCAACTCAACTTCTATTTTTGACGCACTGTTTGTTCCGTGTTTTAGCCATATAATTGTATATAAATTCCAACATTTTGCTTATTGTAGTCATTTATCATTAAATCACTTCTTAAAACCCATTTTTATAGACTTGCTTTCATGTGATGTCACCTTTTATCCCCTGTTTATTATTGTTTTATTGCCTTTTAAATTCATAATTTGAGTATTCTGTTTTTATTTTGTCTGTCAAAGCACTTTGTAAACTCTGTTTTTAAAGGTGCTATATAAATAAAGTTATTATTATTATTATTATTATTGTTATTATTTATCACCAGGTCAGTTAACAAATAGAGGATACATGAATCAATGTCGTTTACATAAATGTTGGAGATGAAGTCATCCACGGATAGCCGCTGAGAAGCTTCTAGCGACAGTACGCCTACACTCTAAAAAAAGTGACATAAGTACTCCTGTATGGAACACTGATGTTCCCCACGGTACAACTTGTGTTGCTTATGGAACAATAAGTACAATTAGATAACTGTGTTCACAGCTTAAAGTACCGAGCTGCAACTGGTCAACTGCAACAAGTTCAGATATGCAAAGGGAACGCATGCTGTGTAGTTCTGGGGTAACACACTAGTCACACTTAGCATTCCAGGATTTGTGGCTTTGTGACATGAGGATAACACATCTGCACTATGGTTGTTGCAAAATATTTTTCCAAAATTCAGTAACACATTAAAATTGGAATTTATTCATCATGTCATTTCTACTTATATTATTTCAGCCATTTTAAGGAACGGAACAAATTGGCAAACAGGATCAAAGAATCCCTTAGGCCCTAAGAGATTTCCCTAAGGCTTAGGGAAATCTCCACGTAGCACACGGCAGTTTCAGGATTGGCTACAGGGTCTGACATCGCTAATTGCAGGTTTAAGAATTGACTGAAAGAGACATCAACTAAAACAATCTTAGGTCTCCACTGGTTGCCTTTAGGATTTGGCAAGCTGTTATGAATCTGCCACTATTATACCAGATTTGGCACTTCACCAAGGACGTGTGGTCATTTTGGGGTTGTGCTTGGGAAGTCACCATCTCTTAAATGATGGTATTTGGGGCATGAGGTGAGGAAGTGTGATTCCATTTGGACATGGCTGACTTCGTTAGGCAAAGTCAGCCATGTCTTTCTCAACGGCCAAGCTGTGACTTCACCAAGTCTACCAACTCCAGCTTTTTCTTAGTTTTGGATCAGACACTGTGGTCAGATAATCTGCCAAGATATAGTTTCTGTTTAGTGTCTCTGTGACCCCCCCCTAATTCCTAATTGTAATGTAATTCCTATTTGTGTGTAATGTAGTGATTGAGGTACTCTAAGAGCGGAGTTAATTTGTCCATTGCAGCCTGGGATGACAGTTCTGGTCCACTTGAATCCTGTGACTCAGAGATCAAGCTACAATAAAGTGCCAGTTACTGGCGTAGGTGACAAAGGCCTGGCGCAACAAAGGCACCCAGGCGGCTCAAAACCACACCACCAAACGACACCTTCAAACCGCACCTGCAAACCTGCAATATCCAACACGGATGTCTCTGTGACCCCCCCCCCCCTAAATCCTAATTGTAATGTAATTCCTAATTGTGTGTAATGTAGTGATTGAAGTACTCTAAGAGCGGAGTTAATTTGTCCATTGCAGCCTGGGGTTGAATCCTGTGACTCAGAGATCAAGCTACAATAAAGTGCTGTGGTTTACTTTCCATAGTGTGGAGGTGTCTATGTGGACGGGATTAACTGCCGCCCTGCATTACAAACAGGAATACAATGTGCTACAGGGATAAAGCCTGTCAGACGTTTTGCATCCTTGCACCATCCTTCACAAGCCAACAACACAATACAGCAGTGTGGGTTACTTTCCATGCTGTGTAGGTGCTCTCTCCCTCTCTGAACCCTTTCATCCACCCCGACCGATGGCAGTACAAATGATAAAATAATGACAAAGCATCTTATTTATAACACTCTTTCCTTTTTGTTTAGAGTAAATGCCATAATGCTACAAGAAAAAGCAAGTAAAAAAAACAACCTGTCTGTACATGCAGTTATAGCCTGTATCTTTTGTATTGTGCTGATATTTGGGGTTGGAGCTTTGTTGCTGAAGAGTTGATAACTTTGCTGTTGGTTTCAAATTTTCCATCCAAAGCATTTTCCATTGAGGTCAATGTGAACCTTATACTGTCAACACATTGTGTTAACACCAGGTGAGCAAAGTAGTTTCTTCTGCATTCATGTGGTGTTGTGGCCTAGTTGAGAAATCCAACCAATAGACAGAACTTTCTAGCAGGAGCCAGGTTTGGTTGGTATTGCTCTTGGTATTGCTGATTATGAGAATAATTTGATTGTTACACAACTGTGTATACACCATGTCACATTACCCCCGACTATTCAATGTATAGGCTACATCTACAGCAGCCCCCCTCCATATGCTATAGCCTATAATGTATTACATGCAGGCTATAGGCTAATATAAATGATGCGACAACACATGAGGATTTCCCTCCTTTCATTCAAACTCCAGCCATGTTCCTCCTGTGCAATGCTGTGGTTGTAAATAATAAGTTCAGCATCTGTACTTATTATATCAGATGTGTAGCCTAGAAAATTATTCCACTGCAGTGTGGGAGTATTTCACTCAACAGGTTTGCGGGCAGCAGTCTATAAAGCATGCAGTGAAACCAGCCTCACCCTGCCTTAAGGAGATATTAACCAACCTGCAAGAATTTCAGAATTTCATAAGTCAGGAGAGTTTTCATGCCCCATGCCGGTCTGCATGCTGTTTCAGTAGGAGCGGTTTTAGCATTAGGTAACGCTGTGTGACTGCCTGGGGCCCCAGCAGCCAGACAAGAATAGAACGGTAACACTTTACAATGAGGGTACACTAAGTTAAGGGTTAGTTAATGCTTAATAAGGGTTAGTTAATGCTTAATAAGGGTTAGTTAATTACTTAAGTAACAGTTAACTAATGTGTAATTTACTAATGGTGTTCAACTAAGGTATTAATTTATACATTATTTAATAGTTTATAAAGATGAGTATTAAATTATGTATAAATTAATACCTTAGTTAACATGAACACATTAGTAAATGATTACCAGACACATTAGTTAACTGTTAATTAAGGGTTAGTTAATGCTATTAAGTTAGTTAATGCTTATTAAGCATTAACTAACCCTTAACTTAGTGACCCTTATTGTAAAGTGTTACCAATAGAACTAATGTAAACTCATTTTTAATACGTTTACAAAGATGTTTTCCGGCCTCTGAGTCAGAAACCAAACAGCGCAGTTTGCTTTCCATGGGTCCGTGCCTTTGCATTTCCATCCACGTTTCTAAATCAAGATCCCTCTCCCTCCCTCCCTCCCTTCTTCCATCTCTCTCTTTCCATCTCTGTTGGCTCCTGTGTTGTGGTGTTTCTTTCCTTCATTGCGATGTTGTTCTCTGTAGAATATCCACCTCTTACATCTGTACATCTGTCCTCCCTCACTCCATCTCTCCACACTTAGAGTTTTGAGGGCCCGAGGCAAAAAGCACGTATGGGGCCTCCTGAATCCCAAAACTCACCCTTTTCAATCCATCTGTTCTATATTTTTTTATTCATCCTGCATTGAGTCCGTTCTTACTCTTATCTGCTGGTTTGGAGGTGTAAATCAGACAGAGAAGATACTTGCTAAGAGGAATTGTGAAGTTGTGCTGTAAAATCACTGGCAGTGAACTTAAAGATCTTATATCTATGAGAAGAGAGTTACTAAGAAAGCTCAGGATGTTCTTCAGGACCCCCGTTTTTTTTCTGATTTTTCCAGTTGTCAGTTGGCACGGCAGCACATTCACCATCATTGTTGCTGTTGGTGTGTAGAGGCTTTGCAGCTGCATCACAGGTCTCCTAGCAACCTGAGCTGGAATTATCATGGACGTCCATTGCAGAATTGGCTGTGCACAACTGGCTAAACATATAACAACCAGGAAAGAAAAAGAGAGATCCTGAAAACGACGGTTGTGGTGTGGGTGTCAATCAATTCAGTAACAATATACAGAGTAACCTGTCTTCTTAGCCCAGTTGGCACGAAGCAGTATGAGTTGTAGCTTGAGAAGGTTGGAAGCGGGAGCGTATCTATGTTCCCAGGGTCCTATGTTCCCCAGATTTATATGGCACATAATGGGAACATGACAAAATTCTACATATGTGCTCTCCCAGGGTCCTATGTTCCCAGGGTCCTATGTTTAACCCTAACCCTAAACCCTAACTAACCATATTAAGCGAATACAGAGCTGGGTAACATCTTTTTCAGGTTCCAATTATGTGCTATATAGAGCTGGGGAACATAGGACCCTGGGAACATAGGACCTTGGGAGAGCACATATGTAAAACTGGGCTGAGGGCTGAGGACATCCAATATGGCTGCCAGAGGGTTGTTTATGTCACCCGAAAGCCCTCTAATTTCATGCAAATCTCTTTTAAACTGATGAAAAATGGGCTTACATGATATTTGTGTCTTGTGTGGGGCCTTCTGGCTGGGTCCAGATTACAGGCTTCAGAAGCTACAGACCGGTCTGACATACCGAGTTCACTGTCGCTGCAATGTTACCCTGGGGGAGTCATTCCTATGTTCCCAGGATCCTATGTTCCCAGGATCCTATGTTCCTAGGGCCCTATGTTCCCGATTTCTACATATGTGCTGTCCCAGGGTCCTATGTTCCTAGGGCCCTATGTTCCTAGGGCCCTATGTTCCCAGGGTCCTATGTTCCCCAGTTCTACATATGTGCTCTCCCAGGGTCCTATGTTCCCAGGGTCCTATGTTCCCCAGTTCTACATATGTGCTCTCCCAGGGTCCTATGTTCCCAGGGTCATATGTTCCCCAGCTCTATATAGCACATAATTGGAACCTGAAAAAGATGTTCCCCCAAGCGTTTGAGTCAAGTTTGAGTAAAATATTATCCACAGAACCACCCAGACTCTTTAATATTCTCTGCCGGGTCAGATTTGACCCGGAACACCACAGATGTAACAATTTTTTTAGAGACCTTTAAAATCAAATAAAATGATAACCATTGGTTTTGTTGTGTTTATATAGCTGTTTTGAAGCCTTGTTCCAATAAAAAAAAACTGGATAATATTTATGAAATATTTTAACTTGAAACGGGTCAAATTTGACCCGAACACAATAGGATGGTTAATGTGTGTTAACAGAATATTGAACTGGGGAACATAGGACCCTGGGAACATAGGATTTTGGGAACTTAGGACCCTGGGAACATAGGGCCCTAGGAACATAGGACCCTGGGAACTTAGGACCCTGGGAACATAGGACCCTGGGAACATAGGACCCTGGGAACTTAGGACCCTGGGAACTTAGGACCCTGGGAACTTAGGGCCCTGGGAACATAGGACCCTGGGAACTTAGGACCCTGGGAACATAGGATCTTGGGAACTTAGGACCCTGGGAACGTAGGGCCCTGGGAACATAGGACCCTGGGAACATAGGACCCTGGGAACTTAGGACCCTGGGAACATAGGACCCTGGGAACATAGGATCTTGGGAACTTAGGACCCTGGGAACTTAGGGCCCTGGGAACATAGGACCCTGGGAACTTAGGACCCTGGGAACATAGGATCTTGGGAACTTAGGACCCTGGGAACATAGGATCTTGGGAACTTAGGACCCTGGGAACTTAGGACCCTGGGAACTTAGGACCCTGGGAACATAGGATCTTGGGAACTTAGGGCCCTGGGAACATAGTACCCTGGGAACTTAGGACCCTGGGAACATTTTTTAAAAAGACATGGGAGTTCATTCACACATCGCCACACAGCAGACAAGCAGCAAACAAAGACAAATCAGTGGAAACGGAGACAGAAAATCATGGTTTATTAATTTAAACAACAAGGGATTATAATTTCAAAGACTTTTGCAAATCAGTCCATTTATAAGGCGCATGGTACCGAAAACCATTTTCGCCGAGCTCTGCATTTACATACTGAATATCAAGTAATGCTGAGTAAACATGATTAAAGAAGAGAGATAAAGGGGTAATTTCCCTAGTAGTAGGAGCCTCATAAATGAACAACACACAATGCAAACACAATGCTGCAGTCTTCTACACGGCAGACACAAACACACACACACTCCCTCTGCCTGCGTGGGCCCTCTATCTCCCAGTGTCTACTGTGATCTACTAAATGGATAAGCTCAGCACATGACTCCTGGTCCTTCTGCTCTCTGGCTGAAGCTGAGCTGCTCAGTGACACACGGCTGAATACTCCTGCAGCTGCTTTGCATCCACTGACTCACTCCAAGATAAGAACAAACAACAATAGCCTGCTGTGGTTAATCATATTCTAATGATACAGCCGGGGTGGTGTGTCTGTTGTGTGTGGGGGTGTGTGTGTGGGAGAGAGAGACAGAGAGAGAGAGAGAGAGAGAGAGATAGAGATCTTTATCCAAAGCACTGTACAGTGATACCAGTCAATATATTTTGGATATAGGCAACCCCATTGGAATCCCCTGACCCTGACAGTGACTGTGTTTCCATGGACAACAATAATCCAGTATGAACCCCAGTATGAACCCCAGTATGAACCGGTCTTATTCAGACAACAGTCTGAACCAGAAACTGCCGTGTAAACAGCATTTTCTGCTTAAAAAGTCTTTTAAGTTGTGATTATCTTTGGAGAGGTAAGGCACACTTAATGGTATACTGGTTGACAGTGTCACCAGTGTGAGAGTGACTACTCAATACCAAGAAGTAACGCCACATGATTCTGTGTTTCCTTTAGGGGGTAAAAATATCTTTCTATTTTACTTGCTTTGATTCTTTTAATGCAATGCATTTTGCTTGTTCTTTTATATGAATTTTATCTTTTTCACTTTGTCTCGATGCTTTTAATGTTTTATGTAAAGCACTTTGAATTGCCTTGTTGCTGAAATGTGCTATATAAATAAACTTGCCTTGCCTTACCTTAACCTGAATAAGGTCATAGTCGGAGTAAGCAGAATCACATTAAGACAGCGGTTCTCAAACTGTGGTACTGGTACCCCCAGTGGTACGCGGAACGCTGCCAGGTGGTCCGCCAGATGACTCTGGAATTTTTTTGTCTGCACTGAGAATTTGGGAAAACCCTCTGAAACCATTACAATGTATACAATTTCTTAATTTGTGATTTGTGATCTCTTTTGCATACATGCGCTTATATCTCTCATTGGTGCTTGGTTCAAAAAGTCGGGGAACCACTGCATTAAGGCATGTGGAGTATTCTGATTTTAGTCTCATTATTGAAGCATTTTTAGACAGTAAGCACCTGAATCCAAACAGGACTCTCTATCAGAGTATTCACAGGTTTCTGTGTCACAAGGGGTAACCTGACCGCTTAACCACTCGCTCTGCCTTCCTGCGAATGTGTTTTCAGAGGAAAAAGAGACTGACAGCAGCTGCTTCTGTACCACTTCTGTTTTGCTTGAGATGTTTCATTTTTGTTTATATATATGTATATATATATATATATATATATATATATATATATATATATATGTATATATATGTATATACACAGTACTGATTTTTTATATAAATTTCTTAGAAGTCTTAGATGTTTATTTGTTTTCTGCATTAGTGTGTCAGTAGACTGCTGTTTATTGTAAATTTTTGATATTCAGAAACTTTTCATTTAATTAGTTTTGAAAGCATCTTCGCTTTATGGATTTCTTTGACATATGCCTAAGACTTTTGCACAGTACTGTATATATATATATATTTTTTTTTTTTTTTCATTTATTTATTTTAGTTGACTTTATCAGTATTTTTTTCTTTTTTTTTTCTTTTGTATGTGTTATTGCCATTTGTTTGTCTTATGCTGATGTTGATTTTCATGTAATATATTTATTTATACATTTCCTGAAAAAGAAAGAAAAATCAATAAACATTGATTACAAAAAAAAACCGTAGTCAGTGTTCTTGCTCAACCTACGAAATGGCCATTCAGTCTGAATATCAGGCTAGCTGTAATCAGCAAATGTTTGGCATATTAAATGACAAACGATTAATTGAATATCAAAATTCAAATGGATGAATTGTACCGACTAATGGTTTCAGCACCATCTGGATGCAAAAGTTGCTCTAGGCCCAAATTGTGTCTTTTATTTGATTTTAATTCCTTTTCTTTTACACTGCTTTCTCTGTTTGGAACATGTTGACTGTTGCTTCTATTAGCAGGAGCTTTATATCTTCATCCTGGAAGAGCACTATACAGGTGTAAAAGGTACTTATAATATAAAGGTCATCACATCAATATTAAACACTTTTTAAAAAAGGACAAACAGGAGGCAGAGGTATAAAGTTGTAACAATTTATTTTCCTGTCATGAATTTCATTAAGCACGAGAAAAGCCTTTCACAGCACAAGGAGACAGAAAGAGCAGAATAATATTACAGACAAGATGACAGACGGCATTTGTTTCACCTCCATGTCACTGAAACAAAAAACAAAACAGAAAAAGCGAGAACAAACAAAAAAAATTGGTTCATTTTGTTTTTCCATAGTAATAAAAACTAAAAAAAAAAAACTATAACGATGTACAATTCCTGTTCAGAAAATACAGAATTACAATACAGAAACACTACAATATCTTCACCCCCCCCCCGCCCCCCCCTCCCCCTGAAGGATCCCTGAAGCCGAGGTTCAGGACGAACACGGTTGAACAAATATCAAGTACTGTACACAGACACGAGTCGCCACGTCGCCACGGAAACCAGAACTTTCTCAGGAGAACCGCCTTCTGAAGCCTAAAGCCCCGATCCGCAGAGGATTCTGGGAGTTTTCATGAACCGACCGTCTTTGCACTGACAAGCTGTTGAAGTGCGAGGCTGGAGCCGATGGAGCGGGAGATAACCGTTTGAGGGTTTTTTTTTTAAAGTTTGAAGAACTTCGTTAAGTCTTCAGTAAACTTTGCAGGGTGAATCTGATTGAATCTATCTCAATTAGCGGGGATGGGACTAGAGCTGCAACGATTAATCGATTAATCGATTAGTTGTCAACTATCGGTTTGAGTAATTTCTTAAGAAAAATAAGTCAAAATTCTCTTATTCCAGCTTCTTAAATGTGAATATTTTCTGGTTTCTTTCCTCCTCTATGACAGTAAACTGAATATCTTTGGGTTGTGGACAAAACAAGACATTTGAGGACGTCATCTTGGGCTTTGGGAAACACTGATCCACATTTTTCACCATTTTCTGACATTTTATAGACCAAACAACTAATCGATTAATCGAGAAAATAATTGACAGATTAATCAACAGTGAAAATAATCGTTAGTTGCAGCCCTAGATGGGACGCTCTTCTTTAACCACAGCTGTACTCACAACACACAAGTGAACAAACCAATTGTTTTCAAGCTTGTGTTTTGCTGCTGTACCACGCTGCCAGCCTTAATTCATTCATATATCGATCAGTGAATTTGTAGTAGTGCAGTTACAGTGGCTGAACAGAGGGGGGCGCCATACTCCCGACTCCGGATTGGGGCTTTGAGCAGCGTCGCTGTCCTCTTTAAAAGACACTGCTGCATGATGGGACTTCAGCTCGCTCTCTGCTCTCCTTGTCCACCCATTCCACTTTCTAACCATTAAGAAGGCTCTGTGTGTGTGTGTGTGTGAGAGAGTGTGTGTGTCAGTGTGTATGAGAGAGAGAGAGAGACTTGAATATCTCACTGTTTCAAGTGTTTATATGTAGGGCTGGGCGATAATTCAATATTATCGTTTATCGTCTTTCAGTGGAATCATATCGTGAGGATATGAAGATATTTTAATATCGTGACACACATTTCTGCTGTCTGAATTAATGGTGACAAGAAAATTTTACTTAAAAACTCTCATAAAATGAGGTATGGTAGGAATATTATTTGAAAGTTTCAATTTCAGTTTTGTTTGACACCACACACCTAATATCACCATTTGGTTCAATGAGATATATATTTATATTGAGAAAAATCCTTATGATTATCATGATATTGATTTCAACCATATTGCCCAGCCCTATTTATATGTGTATGCATGTTTAAGTATCTGTATGACTACTGTATGTGTGTATGCAGGAGTTGTCAAGTCAAGTATGAATGCTGAGTGTGTGTGAGTGTGTGTGTGTGTGTGTGAGTGTGTGTGTGTGTGTGTGTGTGTGTGTGTGTATTCATGTGGACATAGAGCATATCAACACGCGTCTCTGTAAGGAGAGGCTGCTATCGAAGGACCTTGAAGTGCATTTTTTCTTTTCGGGGGAAAGTGTACATTCTCTGGTTCAAGTCGACTTCATTCTCCCCTCCAGGAGTAAAGACACCAACTTCATCTCTCCAAGCGTCCTTTCACAGACAATTTACAGCGGCCATTTTGCGACCCTCTTTGTAAACCGTTTGTGTCAACCATTAGGTTTAGTCAAGAGTTCAGTTTCAATACATCGGGGTCGCAAAATGGCGCGAGCGTCAAGTCAGCCATACCGTTTTTTTTTTTTTTTACTCCTTGTACAGTAGTAGAAATCTTTCAACAGGAGGGCAAAGTCGTTCCTGCTTTCTGAGGAATGTCAGTTTTGGATCGTTTGGATCAGACCTTGCCTGTCTGTTATTGTCTTCATTTGTTTCATTTTTTCCTTTCTAAATTGTTTATAAAGTTTTTGGTTTTTTATAAGAAATCTTAGAAAAAGTTGCAGCCGAGAGAGAGAGAGAGAGAGAGAGAGAGAGAGAGAGAGAGAGGGGATTGCAGCCCGCCACGTCTGTGCTGTCCTGTTTGGACCGGCCTCATCCTCTCTGAGATGAAGTCCAGCGGTTTGGCTGCACAACACAAGGTCCAATGTTTTCAACACCACAGAATGCCTCAGAAACACTCAGAAGTGATTCGTCTTCAAGAAACCTACAGACTAAACAACTTTTGGAGACATTTTAGAAACTCTTACAGCTGTGTGGGGAAACAAGAGGTGAAAATGTGACTTGTGACTTGTGACTCGCGAGGGCCGAGTTGACTCCAGACACTGCAGATGGATCGTCTAGACTAGAGCGCTAAAGATACGTGTGATACTTTGACAAAAGTATCACACGTACTTCACTCAAGTGTGAAACTGAGGATAAAAACATGGGAAATGTTGGGAGAGCAAATCTCCGTTTGAAATGAAAGGTGAAGATTTAAAAGAAAACACCCTGAAATCCTCAAAAAGAGCAGAGAACTGAGTCTAGCTTTACTCTTTACTGATGTCAAAGAGAGTTACCCTAGCCTCGTAGCTACATGGATCTTGTGTTAACAGGATCTGAGGCTCAGGATCTGATTGATTTTCCAACACAAAAAAATCTCAAGGTTGAGAAAAACAATGAGAAAAGTGCAAGAAACCTCTGCATTTTTGGATTTTGAGGAAAATTTTGTGTGAAATCTGCAGCAGATAGTTTGAAGCCAACGAACGAGCCCGAGAACTACAAAGACAGCGACACAAGAACTTCTATACCCATAATGCCACATTCTAAAAAAGGCAGTTTTCAACGACTGTCTCCCGGCTAATCCACAGTAACACACTGTAAACACCTTTTAAAGCCCAGTGATGGAAATCTGTCTGACTTTTTATGTCGTGTTATCCTATCCAAACACGTTCCTCTGGGGCTCCTGCTCTGCTGCCTGGGTAAACAGAGATTTAGCTGCCGATTCAAACCGAGTGATCACACGTACTACCAGGCAGCGGCAGATGTTCCCGTTAAATCAACTGTGAATAAGCCAAGATATTACTAACTTATACTATTTCTGTCATTTTTGTTTTTGTCTGGATTCTCGTCTTTCTGGGAAAACTTTAAATAACGTTGGTAAAAATCTTTTTCAGCCTATTTACAAGCGTTTCACGACACCAAGACACGAGCAATATCAAAAATATACTATATATACTGTATGTATCAACAGAAAATTTCAAATGTACAGGCTAGGAATGTGAAGTGTGGCTAGTAAGCGCCATATTCACTCATTCCTGGAGATAGGACGTGATCCTTAGGGCTGTTGCCATGGTGACTAAGGGGCACTATGGGATGTGCAGAGTTTATCTTGCGCTACAAAGTTGTAGTAAAAATACAAAAAAGAAATCCCAGTGTAAACCCTGACATACAGTAATTAGCTTGGTTTTAGATTGGTGTACTGTGCACATGGGCAGTGAAAATAATCAATAGAGTTCAATTTGCAGCTAAAGAACATTATATTACTTACAATACTAGCTGCTTCAGTGTTGATGCAGTATATTGGCTGGTGGAGGGTGTTAAGTCAGAATATTGTAGCTGTTTGTTTTCTTACAAAGAGTCAAGCTACAAGTTTGAGGCGTTAGTCACTTTTATACAAAATAGACAGTTATGCCTAGGTATGGTCCATGAGCCATGTGTGTGTGTGTGTGTGTGTGTGTGTGTGTGTGTGTGCGGTTATAAAAGCTGATATACAAAGAAAAAAAAGTCCTGGATGATGGGGATTTATAACAGGGAGGATGTCCAGTCTGCCTGAGTGGAATTGGTAAGCTGCCATGTTAGTTATTGAGCCGTTTAAAATCACTTGATTTGTTTTGCACATCGCTCATCGCCACAACACAACCACACACACACACACACACACACACACACACACACACACACACACACACACCTGAGAGACACATCTGGAGGCTGCGGTCTATCCAACCCTAACTTGTTAGAAGCACTGACAGTGTTCACCAAAGTTTTCTCTGCTTAATTGAATCGTCATGTTTTGTTTCTTTGTGTTTTTCCTCTGAGACAGTCCTACGCATCTGTGTTTCACTGCAGGAGGTCAGAGCGGGGACTCATCACGTAAAAAGCCCTTCTACAAACTGAATCAAAGCCACAATCACATTTTCACCTTTGTGTTTTACACCCCAGGGGAGTTTCTGAGCAGAGGAAATAAAGGTTTTGGACGGCCTGTATCCGAGGAGGCAGCCTGTCTGGAGCTGCTGTGTTTGGGGTTGGGGTTTCCTCTCTCTGCCGGCCAGATGGTGACTTTACTGTGGAGTCAGACAATCTCGCCTCCAGCTGCTCTAGGTAGTCTGCATGACACATAACAGAAGACACAGTGAATAATTAGAACTACACACACAAATCTATCGGTAGCATCACATTGTTCTGTCTCTAACTCTAAAGCGAGGACAAGTCTGTAATACTGAATTGTATTTTACGACTGCTTCCTCAATAAAAAAAAAGATTTAAACACAAAAAGCTAAATCAAAAGGCTGAACAGCATGAACCTCCAGGCTGAGCCCCAGACTGACCTCTGCACTCTGCCTCTGCATCTTGTGGACGGAGCAGGCTGCCGGGTCTTCCTCCCCCGGCCCGTCTCGTTCCGACTCGCGCTCCCGCTTCCCTGTGATGCTGCCGCCCCTGGTGTGCAGGAAGCGTCCTGAAAGGCAGAGTCAGGAATATAAGCTTCACACAGGCTTCACAGCGTCAAAATATCAAAAACACTCTTACCAGGGGGTTTGTGTGAGTAGTTGGTAAGGAAATGCGAGGCCTAATTTGATGAAACCTCTGTGATGGGAGCAGGGCAGGAAAAACACTTTCTTTTAACAGCCAACCCGATGTTTAGAGTATAAAACAACCGCTAAATGATGGTTGGATGCCTGCTTGGGACAGCGGGACAGTCACAGTCATAATTTAGTAGTGACTGGTGGTCATTTCCCCACTCTAATGGGAAATACCCGCTTGGTAACTTCTAGGCTTCTACACAAGCCTTGACCCTAGACTATAGGGAGGTAAAGTTACTCAGTAGCCACATCTAGCGTAATGGCATTACTCACTACTCTCACTCAGATTCCTATTAGTGTTACAGCAGAGCACTTCTACTACGAAATAAATAATCCCACTGCTGTAACTGGAGAGCGGTTTGTGTGTTTGTGTGTCCCGAGAGGAGAGGAGGAGAGGAGAGGAGAGGAGGAGAGGAGACAAGGACAGGAGAGGAGAGGAGAGGGGAGGAGAGGAGAGGAGACAAGGAGAGGAGAGGAGAGGGGAAAGGAGAGGAGATGAGGAGAAGAGGAGAGGAAAGGAGAGGAGAGGAGGAGAGGAGAGAGGAAACACAGAGAGGAGGAGAGGAAAGGAGACAAGGAGAAGAGAGGAGGAGAGGAGACAAGGAGAGGAGAGCAGGAGAGGAGACAAGGAGAGGAGAGGAGGAGAATAGGGGAGGAAAGGAGAGGAGAGGAGGAGAGTAGAGAAGGAGAGGAGGAGGTTATAAATTCTAGTCTTTTCAATTCAAAAGCACAAAGCTGTGCATGATTAACAACTGAGTCATGTCGGTGATTTCTGAAACTTCTTTAAAAAAAAATGTTTAGCCCTGCAAAGTAGAACGGGACAGACTTCAGCTGGGAATGGCACAGATGCATCAGGTCCGGGGTTCGGGCCTACCTGGGTGTTGAGGCACAGCGAACTCGTGGTAGAGTCGGCTGCTGGTGATGGTCTGGCTGGGGTCTGGCACTGAGTGGTAACCTGCAACACACACACACACACACACACCGAAGCCTTCATACTGTGTGCTTTGTGACAGGGTCTACTGTTGTCCCGGCATATGATCAATATCAATATCAATATATATCACGATATGGTTCATGTATGCAAAATCATGTTAAATAATCAAATTAATGTTCATCTCATTGAACCAAATGGTGATGTTAGGTGTGATGTCAAACAAAACTGAAATATTCAAATAATATTCCTACCATACCTCATTTTATCAGAGTTTTTAAGTAAAATTTGCTTGTCATCATCAATTCAGACAGCAGAAATGTGTCACGATATTAAAATATCTTCATATCATCATGATATGATTCCACTGAAAGACGATAAACGATAATGTTGAATTATCGCCCAGCCCTAATCCCAATATAATCATTTTACCCCCCAAAATAAAAAATAAATATCAGGTGTGTAGCTTGAGATTCAAAGCAGAGACGGTCATTTACAATTCAATATTCCTAAAGTTGACTTTTTGGGAATTAAACAATAGAGAATACAAGGAAATTTAAAGTTTTAGTCTGTTATCTGTCCACTACCACACTCTTGATAAAAAAACAACCACATTTTGTCATTCGGCTCCGCTTCAAAAAAGGCTCGTTAGCAGCTCTCGGTCATTAATAGCACTGTCGCTAATGCTAATGCTAATGCTAACGCTAACAGGCTCCTTCCACCTGACGGCCTACCGTGTGGTTGTTGCTGTGGCAGAGGTGGCGGTTGTTGTGGTTGTTGCTGTCCAGTGCGGCTGGGCCCCGGCTGCTCGTCGCCGTCAAAGTTGAGCAGGATGCTCCCGCTGCCGTTACCCGTGGCAACGGAGCTCCCCGACACTCCAGGCACTGGAGGAGCAGAGAGAGAGAGGAGGAAGAGATGTGATTGGACGGCCTGGAGGCATTGACCATGTCATTATTGGATGTCCACTCGCATGTTTTTTTTTTTATACTTTATTTTTTCTGTTTTACAACACAGTAAACATGAGATCACTCAGTTACATTGGATGATGTACATAGGGGTTGTTAGTCATAGAATGGTACACTTTCATTCACATTCACTTTTGTGTTTCACAATTGCAATTACTATAGTTTCAGTTGTCGGACTCTTTGTTAGTCAGGTATGTATCCCATTTAGTCCAGTACTCTTCTCCCCTTTCTTTCTGTAATCTTAAACTGAATGTCATACGTTCCACACTGTATATGCTGTTTACAATATCTATCCATTGGTTCAGGGTGGGAGGCTCTTTAAGAAGCCAGCGTCTTGTAAATTGCCTTCTTGCTTGCTACCATGAGAATTTTTAGTAAATATTTGTCTCTGATATCCAGTTCCTGAGATATGTTTCCTAAGTAGAGAGAGAGGGACAAGTGAACTCAATATCAACCAGCTGACTGTGTTTCTAAACGTAAAATGTGGCCCTCAACAGAATTCAATAGACAGAGGTTAGAGGTTAATTTCTAGCCTTAGTGCGTGTGGGAACCCTGATTAGAGGAGAGACTAGGGCTGAAGACTTGATAGCTTCCTGTGACACAGTGACCTACATTTGGAAACAAATCCATCTTAGACTCTTCACCTGTACTTATGTTACTGAATGGATCTACAGCCACAGCACAACAAGCTTTTCCAAGTACCTCTCTTTCTCCTGTCCAGTTTTCAGATATTTAACCATCATTAGTGTACAGCCAGTTCTCCAGTGGTTGTCAGGTTTGTGACACAGCCTCTCTCTAGCTGTACATGTTTACTTACAGTGTGAGTTGTTGTTGTTGTTGTTGGTCCCTGGCTGCTGCTCTCCAGGAGAGTAGGCCATCATCCCTCCGTTCCCGTTCCCATTGGTGGACGGCACTGATGCCAGCAGGCCTGAAACACACACACACACACACACACTGATGTCAAGCCCACTTCTATTGCTTTCTTTACTAGTCTTGCTAGATGGTGGCTATAGCAACCGTCCAAAGTTTAAAACTAAGGCAAATGTGCAATTTTCTGAGGATGTGTGCCCATGTGAGACCCATCTGCTTTTTTTGTACACTGCTACCTAGTGGAAATTATGAAGTTCATTACTTTGTTTTTTCAGTCAACTGACTGTCTGTCTGTAAATGTTACTGTACACACTCACTGTACATTCCTGCTTAATAAGTGCCCAAACTTCATGAAAATAAAGTGACATTGTGAAGATTAAGAAGATGACATGTACTAATGTTAAGCAAGTTATCTCAAAAATTATTTTTTTTTGTCTTGTTCACATTTTGTCCAGATGAACAATATCAATGATCTGAATTTTTATTAAGATTTAAACAAATAATTTACAAATCTGCCCTTATTGTCATGTTCTGCCCCTGGTCATGGACTTCTTCTTCTTCCTCCCCCTCATCATCATCATCATCATCATCATCATCTTCTACCTCTTCTTCCTCCTTCCTTCCTTCTAATTTTTTCCCCACCACTTTCCCCCTGTGTTCCCCTCATATCTAAACGTCTGATCTGTCCACCCTGCTGCTGCCTGTGTTCACACCGCTCTCCTCTCCTCTCCTCTCCTCTCCTCATCTCTTACCCAGTCCTCTGTACCGGCTCAGCTGCTGGTAGATCTGCTTCATCCTCTCGATGTTGAGCCGGCTGGCCTCGGCGTGGTGCACCATGGGTTTCTGGTAGTGGACGCCGATCACGCACTTGGCGGCCACCTGCACGGACTCCGGGGCGTTCCACGGGTCGTAGATGTACTTAGCGGGGAAACCTCGGAGGACAGGTAAGTAACGTCTGGAAGCACAGGGAGACATTAGATATGCCGGCTTGCATCGATACGGCAAGGTTACGCAACGAAGGGACACAAAGGGTTAATCTACTGCAGGTTAGGAGACACTGTAACATTCAAAGTAGTGGATATCGTGATAACATGCAATATTTGAAACAGAAATAGTTAAAAAATATTTCCAACACTTTGTAAACTAATAGCTTAAATAGTTGAAAATGTGTCGTTCCAATATTTCAAATACTACTGGTTGAAATTGTCATAGTTTTCAATATTCTTAATGTGCAGTACAATTGTTTTCATTTTTTGGAATCTCATTAACATGCATACATCTGACTCTCAATATGACATGGTCAACATTTCAGGTTTGTTTTTACTTTGCTTGGGAACATCATGTATACGTATATTAGCTATCTCATATATCAAAAAATCAAGCATCATCGCATTACAGATTAACTTAAGTTAATCATACAGTTTTCTTCATACAGCCCATGTGTGTAACTGATAAGAGCATTCTGGTCTTCAGCACTTCATGCTTAAAAATACTATGGAAAATAGTTGCTACGAAATGGATGCTACAAACATTCACAACACTGCACAGTATGGCTACAGTACATGAGAGTATGAATGCAAAATCATCACTGCTGTACAAGTTTGACTCTCTTCTATGGACTTCGGGGACCGTGGCACTGCAGAGAGTTACCGTCACAGTGCCTGAGTGCTTTTAGTTCGAGACGTGACTCAAAAAACGAGAGAGGGGCTGCGGTCCCAAGCAACACAACTGTTCAGATGAAAACAAAGTGTGAACCTCCAAGAGATAAAGCCAATGAACCACTGACTGCGACAAAGGTGGAGAATCAACATCTCAACAGTACCGTTCCAAACCAAGCTTTGCTGTTTTTATTTATTTATTTTTTTTTTCCCTGTTGCTGGTGTCAGCGTGGATTTGCTCCGTGTGACAAGGAGAAGCCACCTACCTACTTGGTCCGACCTTACCGACTCCGAGGAGGGGAGACAAACAGGACAGAGGAAGGGGGCGTGTGGAACTGTGGAACTGTGGGAAACGGCACAGTGCAGCGCTGAGAGGCGGAGAGAGAGAGAGGGGTGGGGGCGTGCGGAGACCGCCCCGCCGCTAGAGAGGCCGCTGCCGATTGGTTGATGTTGCTAGGAGACTGCTACTGTAACACCCGGTTAGAAAAGCAAAGAGTGTATTGGACCCACCCAGCCCACCCCGCCCCCCCTGGAACCAACCCAACCCAACCCTGACCCAACCTGGCTGGATAGTGAAAAAGTTCTGCCACCGAGAGATCAGTTAACATCCTGGTTTTTCTTTTATGCAAGGCGCCAAAAAAAAAAAAGACACTGATTTAAAAAAATGACATTGACAATCTTCCCCTTTGGCTTCCATTTGATCAGAAATGCTGCTGGATAAGAGTAGAGTTGGGCGATAATTCAATATTATCGTTTATTGTCTTTCTTTTGGGATCTCTCTTTTGGGATATCGTGACACAATTCTCCCGTCTAATCTGATGATAGCAAGCAAATTTTATTTAAAAAATTGACAAAATGAGGTATGGTAGGCATATTATTTTAAAAAATATTTTGTTTGACATCACACCTATCATTACCATTTGGTTCAATGGGATGAACCTTAATTTGACCAGTTAATATATACAGTATAGATATTAAAAAAATCCTTATGATTATCATGATACTGATTTCAACCATATCGCCCAGCTCTAGATAAGAGTGACAGATAAATGCCTAAAATTTACTATTGTGAGTTTCCAGGCGATGACAGAAGTCTTTCACTATACCACACAGCTCCACCCCCCCCCTCCTCTCCTCCTCCCCCCTCCCCCACCCCCACCCCCCTGTGATCAGACGGTGGTGGGCTGAGGAAAGAGCTCATGCCTGCTCCCCCTGCCCCTCAGACTGTGGTGGTTGTCTTTTAAGCGGTCAGCGGGCCCCAGCGGCCCCCCTGCTGACGGTCCTCTCCCACAGCCACAGCGCCGCACTCTGGGCTGGCCCACTAGGGGCCCCCTCATTTCACCAAAAGGGACCACAACCGTTTTCGCCAGAAAGATCCGCCGCCTGCCAGCAGCAAGAGGCCCTACAGAGAGCAGGGGGGGTGGGGGGTGGGGGGAGGGGGGGTGTGGAGACGAATAAAGGGAGCGTGGGAGGTGTGTGACGCAGGTGAGAGAGAGTGAGTGTGTGTGTGTGTGAGAAAGCATGTGCGTGAATGAAGGGGAGAGGAAACATGAGAGATAGTGTGTGTGTGTGTGTGTGTGTGTGTGTACTTGTCAGCCTAAAGGTGTGTGCATGTGTACTAGTGATGGGACAATCTGCTTATCTCACGATGCGATTCGTTCAGTGACAAAGTCTGACCGTGCAGAATTCTGTTTATTTCTGAGCCATAAATCCTTCTAGCGATGCGATTGGCTTGCTAGAATGTAAACAACAATTTAAAAATGGCATTACAAAGTGCAAATAATATAATTTAGAATAGATTATAGCACCTTTATTGTGCCCCATGGTGAAAGGTGGGTTGCAGTGTAACACATTTGAGGTGTTCACAGTAAGTGTGGATTCAGATGGAGAGCTTGAGAATAACATGGAGCTGATATCACCATTCATTTTTCTGACCCACGAAACGTATTGTCACATTTTTGTCTTGTGATATATTGAATTTCGATATCTCGTCCCATCCCTAATGTGTATACTGGCCATAAGCTGTAAAAGGATAAAGTGTGTGTGTGTCATGTGTGTGTGTGTCTCTGTCTGTGTGCCAGCCGCTGCTCCAGGTCCTTCTGAACCAGCGGGGCTGCATTCACACAAGCAGAGCACCACTGAACATTTCACAGAGGGTCGGACGAGTGGCTTTGCCCAGTGGCCCGGACACCGGAGCGTCCCGGCGACAGCAGAGCAGCAGCCGGCCCAACGCCTCTCCTCGCCACCCTCCGGGGAATGCTTCATAGTCCTCTACCTATCGAATGCAGGCGAGGCGTTAGCGTTTCCCTACCAAGCGGCCGGAATCCCTTTTGACGAAATGAGACGCTACCGAGTTCCAGACCGGCCCAGAGGGCGGCGCTGGGGCGTGAGCAAAGCCCCGTCCCTCAGGGCTTCACGGGTAAGTAAAACCAAACGGCCGCCGATTTCTCAACCCGGGCCCCGACATCCAACCGAGGTGGAGCCTTGGATGGGGGGGGGGCGGGGGCGGCGTGAGAACGGCCAACCGTCTTAAAAGCATCAACTACAATCTACGAGGGGGGGATAGCTGAACTTTTCACCCAATCCCCCGACAACAGAAGAATCAGAAACACACGTTAACATACAGCCACATTCAGAGAGAGAGGAGAATTAATCCGTGTCATTGTAATAATGATCTGATGGACACAGTCATACTGTACAGTGACTAAAGATGCGCACACACACACACACACACACACACACAATCACATGCACACAAACACCAAACATCTACAAACAATAATAGATACGCAAAAAAGTAAAGTGTGAACACTGAATTTAAAAAAAAAGTCATGCCAGATACTAAGAAATCAAAGTGCTGAAGTTTGAACAGAAAAGAAAATGGACAGATGGGCAGAAATAAAAGGGGAGAGGAAGGAAGAGAGTCGACTCTTTTTCACTCACTTACCCAGAGATCTGGAGGTCCCTCTCTATCCCTCCATCTCTCTCTTTGCTTTTGTCCTGGAAATTTAGCCTGTGATGGTGGGTGAGCTGTGTGTGCGTGTGTGTGTGTGTGTGCGCGTGTGTGTGTATCTGTCTATTTCTAACCTTTACCCTCCCTCTCTATGAAGAGTCTTGTTCCAAAAAGAGATTTCCAAACACTTAAAACACGACTACTACGCTGACAAAATGATTGCAGATAAGTAAAACGCGCTATTGAATATTATTTAGTCAAAGTTATTCGCTACCTTGAGCCATGTAAACTGCATTTTAAACAAGTACCACTTCAGAGGATGATGTACTTGTACTTTTTTTTTCTAAATATCTGGCAATCAGGCGATATTTTTTTCACCAAAATGGATGCATAGCATGAATGAAATCCTTCTCTCTCTTCTAGAAACGTCTTGCATGTCAACTGTTCTCTCATGAGGGATGGGCATGATATTTAAAAGGAAAATTTTGCTGCTAATTTTGTGGACGTCCAGTCAGCAACTATATATGAAACTCTAGCCACCTTGGAGGGCGAATCATATTCAAAGAGCTTTTCTGTAAGCAGGTTCAAGCGTGAGCTGGAGGGGGCTTCTGGGTACGGGACTACAGGTGGAGATAAAGGCTCCATCGATTCAGAAGATAACGATGGAGGAATCCCCCACACATCAAGCATCAGTTTGACCTGAAGCACGAAAACGAGACCGCGGACCTGCACATAAACGCCTGGGCTGCTCCACTTCTGCCACTGCTGTGCTTCCCTGTATGTGTGTGTGTTGGAGAGAGAGAGACAGAGGGAGGAAGGGTGCCATCCGGGGGGGGGGGGGCAGCGGGTGGCACCAAGGAGCAATGCCAGGCGAGACACCCACCTGATGAAGTCCCCGTTAGGGTCGGTGCGCCGGCCGAAGCCCACGGGGCAGTAGCAGTGGAAGAACTGCTGGAAAAAAGAGCTGCAGGACAACCACATCCAGCTGCCTGCGTTCACGCTCCAGTCTGCATCCAGCAGCAGCTCCTCAAACACCTGAGGCACAGACACAGAGCCACACAACGGAGGTTCTAGATCAGTGGTTCTCAACGTGGGGTCCGGGGACCACCAGGGGGTCCTTGAGGGGATTCCCGGGGGGTCCCCAGCAAATTGAGGAATTGTTAAACTTCAGCATTATTACATTTACAAGACGTTAGCACAATTAGAGAATGTAGAAGAATGACTGTTTTGATCATAGTTTCTCTGTTATCTCTCTACCTACAATACAGATAGTTATGTGATTCTGGACACACAGCTGATTTGCAGGAAAGCTAACAAACAGCATCTAATAGAAGCTAGCATTACTACGGAAGAGGATTAGGGCCACATGTGAATCATTTGAGTTCTGAGATGAATAAATAAAGTCAGATTTCTGAGTTTAAAGTCAGAATTGTAAGAATAAACTGATTCTGAAAACAGCCTCAGTCCCTCTCACTTCTCCCTGTTCTCCACAATCCCTCCCCTCCGTCCTCACCTCTCTCCCAGTCTCTCCGCAAATCTCAAATGATGAAATTAACCAAGCTATCTCCACCATGCCCCCCCCCCCCCCCCTCTCCCTCCTCTCCCTCCTCACCTTCATCCCCTCCTCCCAGCTGATCCACAGGTCCCCCCTGGTGAGGAAGCAGGCGACGGCGTGCCGGGCCAGGTGGTGGATCCAGCCCTCCTGCCTGAGCTGGGTCATGATGGCGTCGATCCAGGGGAAGCCGGTCTTGGCCTCGGCCCACTTGGCCAGCGCCTCGGGGTTCTTGTCCCAGGGGATGCGGACGCAGATGGGGTTCCCCTCCATCTTGTCGAAGCGCGGGTTGGTGGTCGCCGCCGTGTAGAAGAACTCGCGCCACAGCAGCTGACCGTACAGCGAGAGGGGAGGGGAGTTGTTCTTCTTCACCTGGATATAAAAAAAAACAAAAAAAACACAGAGTTAAGGCCGTGTCCACGCTATTCCACTGCCATCACCTATTTTTCCAAATATTGTTTTGTTGAATCAAGCTGACACTGACTTTAACTTGACTTTTTATTATCAGATAAATCCTCAGATAAATCCCCAAGAACCCCTCACTACCCCTCACTAACCCTTACACCTATCCCTATAACAGTGGTTCTCAACCTTTTTCATATCAAGGACCCCTAATGTAGTCCACATTAGGGCCACGGACCCCCATGTGATGCGATTTTGTCCCTCAGACCCAAATCTGAGAATATTTTTATTGTTAGATATGATTTTGTCCAGAACTCCATGACTATCTGTATTGTAGGGAGAGAGATAACAGTGGAACTATGATCAAAATAGTCAAGTCTCCTACATTCTATAATTGTTCTTGTAAATGAAATAGTGAAGTTAAACGATTCATCTATTTGCTGGGGACCCCCCTGGGATGCCCTCAAGGACCCCTGGTGGTCCCCGGACCCCACGTTGAGAACCACTGCCCTATAAGCAACAATAATACCCTAAAAAACAACCAATAAATAAAGTAATGAATACATGAACATGGTTGACTATGCCTATCTGCCAACAAAAAGGGGAACCTATTGTTAGAATTGAAAAGACAGTTTTCAGTTTTCACAATTATCGATATCATCCCTTTGATCTCCTAAACATTGTAACATTAGGCTCCATTCTCTGGCCAAGACCAGACCCAGGCAGGCAGCCCATTTTTTTCATTTGTTTTTCTTTAGTAAAGTGAATAGAAACGGACCTTGCGGTAGAGGTCGGTGAGTTTGAAGTAGAAAAGGCGACAGGAGAGGCAGCCGAAGCGGAGGTACGGGCTCAGGCCGGTCGGGCTGGCCAGCAGGGAGTTGGCATTCATCCTGGGACGCTCAAAGTTAGCCACCCACGCCTGGACAGACAGGGAGAGAGAGACAGGGAGAGAGACAGGAAGAGAGACAGGGAGAGAGAGATGGAGAGAGGGAGAGAGGGAGAGAGGGAGAGAGGGAGAGAGGGAGAGAGGGAGACAGGGAGAGAGGGAGAGAGGAGAGAGACAGAGAGAGAGGGACAGAGAAACAGGGAGAGAGGGAGAGAGAGACAGGGAGAGAGAGAGGGAGACAGGGAGAGAGAGACAGGGAGAGAGACAGGGAGAGAGAGAGGGAGACAGGGAGAGAGGGAGAGAGACAGAGAGAGAGGGACAGAGAAACAGGGAGAGGGAGGTAGACAGGGAGACACATTTACCAAAGGTGTTTATTTTAAAGAATATAGTGAATAATAGTTTATGCTATTCATACATGTGTTTCTGTGTGTCCCATATTAGTGTAGGTAGGGCTTTTGTTTTTGAGCAAAGAAATCTGAACTGTGGGTTTGGCTTTATGCCGAGATTTATGTTTTTGTTTACTCTAGTGTATAAAAGCGAGTGTATTGAGCTTCACTTCTTTGTCACTTCTTTGTTATACGCTTATCTGTAACACTGAACTGAACCATGCATGCATGAATAAAAGACTTCACAGAAGGCTCTTGAACCTTTTGCTCATTACCCATAAGGGTGAAACGGTATTTTCCCCTACATGTGATCGTGTCTACAGGATCATGTTCACGCATGTGTGTGATCTCAGAAATGCTTTAAGCCATGAATGTGCTGTATTAAAAAATGTGAGGGCGCAGTACTGACTTTTCTCTCCAGATGGCGCTCTATCCTGGTCAGAGCCTCTGTCTCTCCTCCTGGCCACACAGCTGAAGGCAGGCCCTCTGTGTCAAAGCCTGGAAACAACAAAACACTCATTTGAAACATGGACAAAACAACATAAAATAATAAAATATTTGGATGCTGGGTGTGCCAACAGTCTTCTAGCCTCTCTGCCTTGTACTCCAAGTCAAAATCTTATACAACAGGTAGTTTCATCCAGCCAATCAGCAGCCATTCCAACCTGCTGGTAATTCATATGAAGCATGGCTAGCCATGCTTTATTGGTTGCCTTGACAACTGTTGTGGTAATCAGGGAGCTAATCAGTCATTTTTCTTGCTGTGCCCTGTTTTTTATTCCTATGTATGCATTCAGCAGCAACAATAACAGCAGCAGCACACATGCATTAGTACCGGCTGTATGAAAGCCTTCGACAGGTCGCCTGCTGAATAACCATCACACCCACAGTCAATGGCTCTGCTCCTTTATTGGAGAAACAGTGGGGCAACATAACAACCTGCTCCACCATGCTGCCAGGTCTAAGCTTCACAACATGTGTGTGTGTGTGTGTGTGTGTGTGTGTGTGTGTGTGTGTGTGTGTGTGTGGGCTTCTGAGCCTCTGGACCTAAAAACTAACCAAAAAGCCTTGTGTTGAACTGCTGAGCGCTTTCTACCCCTCACTGCTTTCTTTTTTTGTCGTTTTGTCACATGGTGAGACTTGCTTTTAATGAAAAGTGTGTTACAAATACAATGTATTATTGTTACAATACTACTATTACATAAAGCTAACACTGCAGGCCTTACATAACCCTGTATTCCCAGGTGCTCTGTGGAGAGAGAGTTTGACAATGAGTGGTCAATGAGTCAACAAATGTCTTTAAAATCAGCCTCCAATCATCAGGCTTCTGCTACAGAAAGCTCTTGGAAACTGCAAAGCACTCTGATCCCGTCTTATCTTGATTATTTTTTATCCAAAATAACCCTAATTCTGTTCTATGGTTGATTGTTGATCAGTTAGATGTAGTTAGGCTCATTCTTTGTACAGTCCTTTGAGACATGCTTGTGATAAAGGGCTATACAGTATAAATAAACAAACTTGAACTTGAAACTTGGTAAAAATTACTCCTGGCAGTTATCTTTTTTAGTTGACCAGCCCTTGGCAGGTGAGTCAGAAAGTTAATTTGGGACACTGGGAACAGGTGTAAGCAGCAGATGGTAACAGTACAGTAAGAGTGTGAATGAACTACGGCCTTCTGTGAATGGAAACCAGACATTTGGACCGACTGTAAGAGGGTTAACAAGTCACCTGGCTAATCTAATGAACGAACCAGTTTGTGTGGAACAAGACTTTACAGAGAGAAACCAGACATCTGGACTGACTGTAAGAGGGTTAACAGGTCACCTGGCTCCTAATGCTCAAACAGTTTTAGAACATTAGTTTATTTAAATGTATCGTAAATGCTTTTCCAAAATGAGTTATAGTTTTGTGAGAATAGGTGTCACTGTTTTTTATCAGCTGGGTTGATCTAGAACTGTGCAGGTTGAAATGGTGAAACAGTGGTAAGGGTTTAAGCAGCAGATGAGCAGTAAGAGTGTGAATGGACTGTTCCTTCTGTGAATGGAAACCAGACACCTGGACTGACACTGAAAGAGGGTTAACGTGTCACCTGATTAATCCAATGGTCAAATAACAAGGTTTAGATGGACAGCACCTTTAAATAGAGAAACCAGACATGTGAGCTGGCACTGTTAGAAGCTTTACTTGTCACCTGGATAATCTAATGGCCAAAATAAGACATTTTATTTACCTTGAGATGTCTGGACTGACAGTTTAAGAAGCACGTTGCTTCTTAAATGGTAAAATAAACACAATATACAGCTGTGGAATAAATTAAGAGACAACCCCATATTTTAGGACTATCTTTCCCCAGCAATTCCATGTATTTGTTAAATTTATGAAGTATCGATTAGGTATAGATTGAGCATGCCAAGACGCATCAAAGTTGTGATAAACAGTCAGGATTAGTCCACCAAATATTGATTGTTGAACCCTTCCTAAGTGAAGACATTGTTAATTTTATGATTTATTTATGGGTATAAATTTGTTTAGTTTGCAGTATTCAATGTATAATGAGATTGTGTATTTTTGTTATTTTTACCAGTTGTCATATTCTGCAACTGGTCAGTATTTTTGTTTGAAATTACAATCAAATCTGGTCAATAGTTCATAAAAGAATACCAAAAGTGACACAGACCCACTGAACATTTTGCTGTATATGGAAGAAACTTTTAAACGACCTTAGAAGGTTGTTGTGTCTGAACGTAATCTCCTCCAGTGAATTCATTACCTCATTCATAATCCTAAACTTATCTGAAAAGATTCAAAATGATGTCAGATGGTCTTTATCTGTCTCATTCGCAGTCAAATCGAGCTTCATACGTCACACGCAGCAGGTGAGTCACGGTGGAGATCTTTCTCTGCAGACACGACATCTGACAGGAATCAGTCTGCCTTGTAAAACATTTGCTACCAGGCGCTTGTCTGAAAACTTTCAAATTGACTGCCAAGTCATTTGATGAGTTTTAAGTGCCACTGTGCAATTCGAGGGGATTTTTAGCCACATTGGACCAACAGTTAAAAATTACAGCTCTTACTGTTTATGGTCCCTGAGTACATTTTTAATTAGCAGCTGAAGATATCAATGCACATCTTTACAACCCTACTATTCAAACCACTGTGGCTGCAGAAGAATGAGGAAAAATGAAAGAAACCCGCACACTGATATTAAATAAAAAGAAACATGTGTCCGTGCAAAAAAGTGCAAAAATAAAAAGTTAAATATTGAGAAGATGTTTCAGTATCACACAGTATCAATATCACATTTGCACTTTTTTGCAAGGGAGTAAGGGAGTGTATGAGTGCATGTTTAAGTGTGTGTGTGTGCTCAAGTGTATCTAGGCAATGTGTGTGTACCTAAGTGCGAATACCTACCTGAAAGTGTGTGTGTGATGCATTTGCATCAGTGTGTGCATGCTTGTCTCAGTATATCTGAATTTAAGTATGTGAGTGTGTGTGTGTCAACCTATACATGTGTGCCTTCTTAAGTGTATCCACATGTGCCTATGAATGCAACTCAAGTCTATCCAAGTCTGCATAATGTAAAAGTGCAGGCGTGTGTTTGTTTTCTCACCCAGCTCCTCCAGGGACGGGACCCCGTACTTGTCTCCGTGGTCGTCAGAGACGGGGGTGACGCAGCGCCCCATCAGGGCGTCCGACAGCGTCTCCACCGGCAACTCAGGAGGGTCCAGCCGACTGATCAGGGTCTGGAAACGCTTGTAGGTCAGAGGAGGCTGCCCGCCGTTCAGCTCTATGATCCTGCAGACGGAGAGGGACGGGAATCAGATACGTTTTAGCAGCTAAATGTACAGGAATTTGTCTTGGGGACCTTGGTGTGTGTGTGTGTTTGTGTGTGTGTGTGTGCGCTCTCGTCGCTCCCTTACTTGTCCAGGTCGTAGAGAGTGTGCGATATCTTGACGATGACCTCCACTCCAGCCTCCATGGCCAGCTTCTTGATGGCAGCGTCCCTCTCCTTCCCGAACGGCTCCGAGTCGTACTCGAAGGTCAGCCGAGAGATCTTCCACTCCTGAGAGAGAGGAGGGGGAGGGAGAGAGAGAGAGTGAGAAAGAGAGAAAACTTTTTTAGATTGTGTGGTCACAAATAGAGGGTTTTCAGGTGATGTAAGTCACTCTCTGGCGGCCATATTGGAGATCCTCAGTTCTTGGGTAACAGTTGATTGTAAACCGATCATTGCACCAGTAGTACATCTATCTAGCTAAAGATGGGACAGTTTAGAGTTTTCTCTGCTGACCTTGAAGAGGCGTGGGAACACGTTGGCTGGTTGGCCCCTGACGACAAAGAGGCGAGAGTTGAGCTTCCGGAGATTGGCGTCCAGATCCTCCAAACACTGCAGGAGAAACCTGACAGGAGGAAGACAAGGAGGAGGAGAGGGAGGAGGAGGAGGAGGAGAAGGAGGGCAACAAATGTATTATTCCAGCACAAAAGCACAAAAAACATGTTCAGCTCTCAGTGCTTCTGGGAATGTGCAACAACAAGGCCTTCCCACTGATAATAACAAGAAAGAAGACGACGTGTTACACTGCTGAGCAACCTGCTTTGGACACAGGGGTCTTATTTCAATTTCAAATTCAATATAAAATGTGAATTGATGTATTTTGTATTAAACAAGGTTTCTTCTATACTTTCAGACTTTTGTATTATTCCTAAACTTTTCAGACCTGGCTAATCATCACATTAATTCCCCATGTTTTCCCAGACTTTACAGTCCTGTGTAGGAACCCTGCAGACAGGATGAAAGACAGTTTGGGAGGATGAGGGGCTGTGTGTGTGTGTGTGTGAGTGTGTGTGTGTGTGTGTGTGTGTGTGTGTGTGTGAGTGTGTGTGTGTGTGTGTGTTTTGTGCTTGAAGGGAAGTGAGTGACGCACATGACCACCTTGTGAGAACAAACCTCCCTCACTGTCAGACACACCTTTGAAGCTCTCATGGCTCTAGGTACATCAGAACAAAACACTCTCTCTCTCTCTCTCTCTCTCTCTCTCTCTCTCTCTCCCTCTCCCTGTCTCTCTCTCCCTCTCTCCCTGTCTCTTATTCTTATGTTTGTCCTTCTAGAAAGAGATATGAGTGATGATGTCTTTTCAGCGTCAGCAGCATGTGTCACTGCCCTCTGTGGTATCAAAGAAACGTGCCCTTGACAGTTGCCTGATATCAGACAGAACTGTCAACTCGTTCCACTCCGTTTCCATCTTCAGTCTGACATTGCCTCCACTCTAACAGATTTCCGTAGGGGAGGGGGATTCGATTTTCCCTAACCGATCACTAGAGACCAACGTATCCGCCTGAATCTAACGTCATTTTAAGTCGACGCTGATGCGAAAAAAACATCTTCCCTTTGAATAAAAGCCTTCAAAGCAGAATGCTGTTCGGATTTCAAAGTAATTGGTACTTTTAATGGATTCAGAACAGCCTGGATAGCAGCGTCTATCTTGTCTATAGCGTCTCCATTGTTGTTATTACTCCTCCTTGGTTCTGGCGCACAGCTTGACAACAGCTTGACAACGGCGTTAGTCCCGCCCGTGGCTCTGATTGGACCGATCATGTTTCAACCAAGAAACTGTTGTTTCATGTCACGATGCCAGACCAGAATCAGTCAACTGGGTGGAGTGGGCGGAGTCAAAGGTCTGGACCCAGGCAACCTTGACAGCAGTTGAGAGACCAAAATCACCATAATCTGATCTGCATCTCTTTTTTTGCATCGTGCAGCATATGGTAATAAATTAATACTCTCAAGCTGGAACTTGGAACATCATTTAGGAAAATGTCCTTTAAAAAAACATAAAGAAACAAAAGGGGATGAGTGTGTGTTCAGGTCCAGCAGGAAGCCATTAGTGTCGGCATCCTGAAGGTCACAAAGGGTTTTAACGTTTCTGCTCCTGACGGGCCGTTTGAAGGCCGTCTGTGACGCACAGTTACACATGTTCTCTAAACCGACCAATCACAGCGGTCTGTTCTCTGAGTTTTCCAACCATAGAGATATAACACTAGAGGGGACCTGTCATAGAGGATCCCTATTCTGGAATGGGACCACATGGCAGCCATCTCACCTGGGTCAACTTCTCAGCTGACTGCAATTGGAATCAATGGTGATAGTGCCTTAGTGCCTTATGCTGCCATTATAATGCTAATATTTTTTTATTGAGACATCACTACTACTTTTTATTTAGCTCACTGTATACAAGACAACTGTGACTGTCTAAAATGGTACCAAACATGAGCATTTTTTTGTAGTTTGTAGATAAAAAAAAAGCTAAACTATGTTAAGTAATTATGTTTTCAATCATAAAGATTATCTTCTGGAAGTATTTTAATGGTGCATTTACTTTACAGAAACTACGAATCCTATTTTCAAGAAGACTTTATAATTCTCAGATTTCTTTGTGGTACTGAGTGGTTGTATTAAGAGTATACTGTAAATGAAAATCTGCTTATTTTTAATGTAAAACCCCCAAATGATCTGTTGTTGTAGCAACAGACAGATGTTGGCAGCAATTAAATATCACCAACACTGAAACACACCTAACAATACACCCAGATAAAATATACAATAACACAGTGTTATATCTCTATGGTTCCAACTGAGATTCTGTTCTGGAGCGTTTGAGGAGCGGTTGCCAACGGTTACAAAAAGGACAAACCGCCAGCAGTAACGACAGCAGTGACAATAAAAACTTTATTGCTTCCTTCTCCTTGGCAAAACCTGGTGGCTTTTCTCCTCTCTTACAGGACAATCTCCAATTCTCGCCACACACACACACAGAAATGCAGCATTTTCTTTCGTTTTGTCATGTCGTTTTCCTCCCTTCAGTCATATGATACCATTTATTTTTTTTATACAGTATGAAAAGCAACTTCCACAGTAAACATGAAGCCTTAATTTGGTTTTGTTTCTGTTTTATCCGTATTTCATTGTGTCCGAGTTGAGCGTTTTCATATCCGAGCACGCGTTCAGAGACCTCTCACTGGACCAGAGAGAATATTTCAGGCTCTTTGATTGGATGAATGAAGCCGGAGGGCGGGCATGATGTCACCATGTAAACATAAGTCATTACGTTCCGCTCTGCCTCCTGTCAATCAGCTGACACCCACAGGACAAGATGGAAGCCTCTGTCGTGTCTTTTTATTTAGCGGCTGGGTTAGACACTGTAAAGTTTGTATTTAACTAAACGTGGGCAGAAGTAAATGGGCTTTAACTCTAAATGACACCGGTATTCTCCTTAAAGTTTCTCAATGCAAAAACACAGAGAACGAGTTTGTGAATGGGAGGATTTTTTTGGAGGAAGCGGTCTTGTGAATGAAGGAAGTCTTCAGGGAACATATGGGTCCTGGATTTTGTTCCCACTGACTGACAGGAAAGCCCATCTGGCCAGGTAGGGATTAGTGGGCTAGTTTTACCATGCCCGCTCTTCCTTCCACTTCCTCTACATGCCACACCTGCATAAAAATCTGTCCGGCTTTTGTTTCTTTACCCACCGATTCTGTCTAATCTTCTAGTGACCCAGGAATATTTCATGTATTGTGTTAAAAATCAGCAGAGATCGACAACTCATTTTACCAATCTTAGATCTCAGTTGTACATGTCCATAATAACACCTCTATAATTATGTTTTATAACTTTATTACTTAATGCTATCACTGACATTAATACCTTAATACTTTTCTATAATCTATGAATGAATGATCCATTTTTCATGCTCTGCTTGGTGTATGATCTCCTGATTTTGTCTTATTATTAGATTTTTTTTTGTTTTGTTTTGTTAAATGTTTTGTCTAATTATGTTTATATTGTATTTTTGTCTTTGAGGACCCCCTTGAAAATGAGATGGCACATCTCAAGGGGTTATTCCTAATAAAGAATTTCCAATATCTAAAGAAATAGTTCATCTCTGAAGTCAACTTTTCAGGAATAGAGATAATTTAAGTAGCATGCACACTTCACTTGCACACTTTATGTTCCATTTTGTTATAGCAATATTTTGTCTTTGTTTACCCACTTGCGTTTTCCCCTGTTCTCATTGAGGATCTGAGGTTGTTGTGGCTGTTGTGAAGCCCTGTGAGACAGTAACTGTGATTCAGGGATATAAATAAATAAACTTGACATACCTCATGCTCTCTTCCTCACTTCTTCACTCTCTAGAGCCACAGAAAGAGCTTGTCAGATGTTGATTATAATCTGATTGTGGCTACTTCAGTGATGCCAGCCAGCCAATCAGCCGTCTAGACTTCACTGTGTCTCACTCCACAGCCCAATCAGTATCAGAAGTTTCACCTATGAGACTGAACTGATCCACAACTCAGACATTCAGTCGGTAAATCAGTCAGTCAGTAAATCAGCCAGCCAAGCAGTCGTCTAGACTACATTTCTGCTGTCTGAGCCCACAGTCCTGATAAGGATTAGACCGATATACCGGCTTGCTGATCCAGTGTATCAGGTCGTTATCGGCCTTTTAATACAAATCAGACATCAGCCAGTCAAGATCATCCAGCCAATATGATGAAAGGTGAGGATATGATTTTACATCAGTCTGTAAAACCTTTTAATTAGCTTTGTCTTGGTGCAGAGTCCCAAGGAATTCCACAAAAACTCTATGAGCACTCAGGACAATTCAGTTAAATACTTCAATATTTATTTTACATATTCAAGATGAGTAGACAAGAAACAGCCATATGTTTGGGCTCTGCTAAATCCTTGTAATTTTGGGATTTTTTTGCATGATAACGATCAAATTGTCGAGTTGTCGTGTTGGAGTTTTTTCTCCACTGTAGCTGTTCAGAGATTTATTCATTCACTTTCCTGCACACAGTTTTATATATATTATATATATAAAAAAATATATATATTATCATATATATATTAGATATATTAGATAAAATGTTGGCAATCAAAAATATGGTATCGGCCTTCAAAAACTCATTGGTCAAGCTGACAGACAAAGCAGTCAATCAGTCAATCTAAACTAAGTTTCTGCTCTGTTCTGTTGTGTCTGATCGTTAGCAGAAGCAGGCGAGCTGATACACAAAGCAGCCAGACAGTCAGGCAGCCAGACTCTGCTCTGCTCTGCTGTGTTGTGTCTGACCCCATAGATCTGGTCATTACCGGGAGCTAGCCGACAGGCAAAGCTCCGTTTGGTCCCAATCCCCCAAACAGGCAGACAGACAGGCAGGCAGGCAGACAGGCAGGCAGACAGGCAGGCACAGCACCAGGCAGCAAGGTCACACTCTCAACAAAGACACCGTTTAAGCACACGCCTGCTTATGCGTCTGTCCTGGTGGTTAGAGAGACCGTCCTGTAACTGACAGGTCACAGGTTCAACCTCTGCAACCTCTGTTTAAATGCCAATCAATTCAAGAAGCTTTATGGACATGTAGAATCATTCTTGCATTGCCAGTGTATCCATACAAAGAGCAACACCCAATACATCTCAGTACAGACTGAGCAAACCTGAGTGCTGATCGTGCAAACAATGAATTAATCAGGTTCATTTTTCCTTTTCACATCGTTTCTCAAACTCTGAATCCATTGTCCAACACCAGAGAAGCAGCATCCATCTATAAAGCTCTAATGATCAGCAGACTGTGTCCAACAACATCAACTGCAAGAACTTTTATCACCTCGTACATCTTGTACCAGAAAAGCTATGGAAATAAACAGTGAGAGAAACTCTTTCTCTGTCTTTCTCTCTCTCTCTCTCTCTCTCTCCTCCTTCCTCTGCTCTCTCTCTGTGTCTCTCGCTCCCTCTCTCTCTCCCCGTCCTATGATGCCCTCCTTCTATCTCACTGGATAAACTAGTGATGAAAAGACATGACAGAAGCACGGCATTCTGGGTGACATGGTGTCAACAACTCTGTGTGTGTGTGTGTGTGTGTGTGTGTGTCTGCATATGAGTCCACACGTGCATGGACACGCATGTTTGTCCCGTGTGCACTCCCACATGCCTGTTTGTGTGTATATGTGTGTATTCGTGTGCACACTGGTGTGGGTGCAAGTGCGCATAAGTCTACATTATGTGTGTGTGTGTGTGTGTGTGTGTGTGTGTGCATGTACAAGTCTTAGTGAGTGTGTATGTGTTTGTGTGCACACGCATGCATGTGTGAGCATTCGCGCGTGCTTCCATATTTGTGATTTTTGTGAGTGTGTGTGCTGCCACTTCCTCCTGTTGTTCCTGGCTGTCTGTGTGTGTGTGTGTGTGTGTGTGTGTGTGTGTGTGTGTGTGTGCGTGTTGTACGTATGCGTGTGTGTGTGTGTGTGTGTGTGTGTGTGTGTGTGTGTGCGTGTCCTGGCTGCTTAGACCTTATATAACTGTTCTGGCCTACATAAGCCAGCAGAGAGTCACTTAGTCTTCCATCGCACCACAAAACACTCTCTTAGCCTGGTAACCTCATTCCTGAGAACACACACACACACACACATTGAAACAGACTGAGGAGCATACAATCACACATACATTTTCTTTCTCTCTCTCTGTCACACACACACACACACACACACACACACACACCTTTACCAACAGTGAATGGGCATGAGTTAACTTTAGAAATACATAAGTTTTGCTTTTGTGTGTTTGGTGTTTGGTACTTTAGTGTGAAAACCTCTGAACTCAACTTTGGTGTTGTTCTTTTTTTTGAATGGAAAAGTTTCCATGGTCCTTCAAGTGCTAGAAATTCCAAAAAGGAAGGTGCTTTAAAGGAAAAATCCACCCAAAACACTAATACTGTTAAAAAAAAACCAACAGCGATTGGCGGTGTACTTTGCATTTTTGTTGTTTGGTGGTGTATTTGTCTCATTCCTGTGGAAAACTGGACAAACATGAACAACTTCAACAATCATACAGGGAGAAATCCATCACAGAAGAGGGAGAGAGACCAATTTCTCCGCCCACAGAAGTAGAAAATAGACCAGAATGCAATGCAGCATCAAGACAGGTTGCATTCTGAGTAAAGGACGTGACTCACTTGTTCTCGACTGGAAAAACTCTCCCTCTCTTTGCTCTTACTATTAAAAATCGCTATCGCTCTCTCCACCCACACACATGTGAAGCCCACAGCTGAACACAACAGGTTGAACAAGCCCCCTTCTCTGGGGGTTGGTGAGAGGCATCGTGGGAAATGTAGGAAATTATAAACTGAAGTAGAAGACGAGGAGGCAGGTTGAGGGAAAGTGGGTTCACCAAAAAACTTTCTGAACTGACTGATGACATATAACAGTGTAGCTGTATCCCAGGGTGGATTTTTCAGTTTATAATTATATTTATGTATTTTTATTTAGTATTCTTTTTGTTTTATATTTCTGTAAAGCAATTTGTAAACTGCTTTGATTCTTGCATTGCGTGTGTATTTTTTGTTTTCATTTTTATGTAAAGCACTTTGTAAACTGCTTTTAGAAAAGTGCTATACAAGTAACTAGAGATGCACCGATCGATCGGCCGGTGACCGGAATCGGCCGGTTTTCAGCTGATCGGCCATGACCGGTGACCGGCCGATCAGTCTCATATATCCGATTCTGTGCCGGTCAAATTTAAGACAACGGTAAAAACTCCGCTGTAATTAAGCAATATTACACGAGAGGGTGTGCGTTACCGTCATTATTGGCACGACAGTGATGCTTACTTAAATTGAAGGCAATTTGCTCTCAAAATAAAAAACTTTTTGCTAGTGTTATCTCCGTTTCCCTGGAAATACATGGGGTCTCACTAATAACTGGAAAACAATCAGTCACGTCAGTAGACTCCTATGTAATGGAACCTAGTTTACTACTCCAGCAAGTAGGCGGAGCCTTAGTAACGACCTGCAACAGAGACGATTTCTAGTCCCTGTTGAGTCAGCCAGCCAACTTGAGCTAATGCTTTCTAGAGATCGCGGGATTTCCCAAACTGAA
>NW_027283022.1:0-62801 GCF_046629955.1 Centroberyx affinis | reverse complement strand
CTAGCTAGCAAACAAACCCAACTTTTTATTCAGGCTAACTGAGCTGACTCTTCTCAAGCTACAAGAGACCAGGGTTAAAGACAAGACAGTTTACTGTGTAACAGTAACCAAAATTTTGAAACAAATCTACCTCATCAGACTATTCACTGTTACTTCGATGTACAGCCACACCACAACCATCGTTTTCAAGTATCACTTTTTCTAGCCTGGTTGTTACATGTTTTCGCCATTATTTGCGTTATCAGCCATTTCTCCAACGTTCCTTCACTATCAAGCCAGATGTGGTAGATAGGAGATTTGTGGCGTAACTGCAAAGCCTCTATAGCCCAAGGGAGAGTTGCATCATATCCTGTGGATCGGTGAAAAACATTGCAAGCAAATGGATTTGGGGGTTTCTGCCATGTAGAAGTTCCAGTCTGTTCTATCTATCCTAACAGCTGTTTTTTGGGGGATTTGTCACCAGGCTTTCAACGTAGGGTCACTTTGACTGTAGTCGCCACATGCCTACTAATGTGATGTAGTGCAGGGGTCAGAGCTCTGGATGGGAGGAATAAGAAAAGAGCATGATAAGCGACGGCATGCATCGACATCAGCTTTCGAAACCGCCTCCCTATCTGCTCCGTCGAGGCCCGCGATACCACCGGCTGAACGCGGGTCTGGGTGAGTGTTAAGGGGCTGCAGATTGCATTATGATTATTTTCTATAATATGCATAGAAATATTCAAACTCAATTGTCCTGGCGTTCTGTGGTCTGATTTCCATCTTCTGATAGAGAGGTGGCTTGAGGAATGGCGCGCCGAGCTTTTCCTCCTCCTCATCTTAGACGTATTTCGATTAGACCGGAGGCGGCGGTGACACCTTTTTAAACCCCCTGCCGCGCCCTTCAGACGGAAGAGCCCCCCCCCCGCAGAAAACCCCCCCGCCATGTCCTCGGCGGTTCTCTCGAAATACAAATAAGAGCCGGAGGAGAAGACGGAGAAAGATTCCCCGGGAACAAATCCGGAGAGTGTTTTTTTCCCCCTCCCCAATCAGATGCAATAACTCCACCCTTCCAGACTCGCTTAAGGCAGCCGCAGTACAGAGTTGAACATACCCAACCCCCTTGCCCCTGCGCCCCCCCCCCCCCCCAACCTCCTGGAAGCCTTTGTCAGCCCCGTCTACTGGGAGAATCCCCCCCAAAAAAGATGACAAGGCAGAAGTAGGTTGCGCCGCTTAAACAGGATACTGCATCTCTCCATTTTTTTTTTTTTTTTTGTTCCTGTTCATCAAAGCCCCTGCCTTTTATATATCCCCGAGGCAGGGCTCGACTTTGTCATTATAATTTTTTACAACTGACGTTTTTTCTATAGAGACTGCAAAACAACCACACACACACACACACACACACACACACGCGCACGCACACACTTACCTCTATGACTAGAATGGAGAAAAAAAAAAATCAAACGAACACAGCATTCGCTCGCTCGACAGCTCATTCACCAAAAAAAATGACGGGCGTCAATTTCCGTAAAAAGGAAAATACACTTTGAATGAAAGAGGAATGCATGTATAAAATGCTAGATGACACGGGGGGGGGGGGGGGGGGGGGTCGTTTTCGGAAAGTGGCGGAATGCTCTACACGAGAATGAAAATGGTCCGACGTGAAGTTGTCCTGGTTGTCGCTTCTCTGGAATATTCTGTACAGTAATGTACAACGGCGGAGGTACCGGGGGTTCCTCCTCGGATGTGCTGACTCGTCCCTTTTCGGCCCGCTAAGTCCCAAGTTACTGGAGGGGAGGGGTGGGGAGGTGGGTGGGGGTGGGGGGGTGGGGAGGCCTCCGAAGCTGAAACGCCAAGAAAGTCAACGGAGGCCACTGAGCGTGATCACCAGCCCTTTTGTCCATTTTGGCAAGTCACATCGATTGATCTCTAGTCCGTCCGCCCCCCCCCCCCCCCCCCCGGTTCTTTAGTTCCGGGTAATCCCACAGGAGGCTTCGAGAGGCCGCGTAGTCCATGAGGAATCTCCATGAGGAGTGCTAGATGTGCCATTGTTCTTAACACTCTTAACAGTTTTTTTCCTTCAGCACTGGTGGTTCATTGATTTCTAGAGTCACAGCAGACCAGTGTCAATGGTAGTCGTGGCCCAGGTTGAAGACCGCGATCAAGTCCCGTTCTGCTCTGACCGCCTCGCTATCCGAACCGGCGTCTCGACTCGGGTTCCCGTGCAACCCTTCTCTTCGTTTTCTTCGGTATCTCCATTTTTCAGCGTCCGCTCCACGACAACAAAACGAGCACAACTTCAAATTTTTGATAATATTTCTCTCAGGTTTTTTTTTCCCTGTTATTTTCAAGATAGCAGATCGATCGAAGACACCCATATTTTTTTTTTTTTTTTTTTTTTTTTTTTTTTAAAACACGCACACACAATTTAAAAAAGAAAAAGAAAAAAAGAAACATTTTTCTGCAACCAGGAGAGAGACTGGAGATGAGTGGAGAAGATGAAGGCGTGTGAACTGTTTTTTTTGTTTTGTCGATCTCTGGCGGGGGGGGGAGGGGGGGTGTTTTTTTTCCGGTCGGGTCGGGACTTGGGCTCGGGCTTTAGCAGACGGTGCCGTTCTCCTGTCGGGACTTGGGGCAGGTGGACCGGGGTATGGGCTGGACGGAGGGCGCCAGGGTGCAGAAGAAGCCGGCGATGAGGGTGAGGCCGAGCCCCCCCAGGCGCAGAACATGGACCAGCCGTAGCCGTGGCCGATGTCGTCGGGCAGGCCGTACAGGTAGCGCGGGTAGCGGGAGAGCTCGAAGTTGATGCCGGCGACGCAGGTGCAGAGGGAGATGATGCAGAAGGTTCCTGTAATGGAGAGAGAGAGAGAGCAAGATATTAAATCTGCCCATTCTCTGAAGAGTTCTAAAAAAAACAACTGGAAAAAATGGATGCTGAGTAAGTTAGGATAGTGAAACGTCTTTTCTAGGACAGTTCTAAGTTTGGACCGGTTTCTGAACTTTGGGATATTAGTAGTATTTCCTGCCTGCCTCCTAGCCTAGACCTCAGGACCGCAATGGAAATAAGTCATGTGACTTTATTGCGATATCCTTTTGAATTTTAGTGCTGTATGTGCATTTGTACGTTGTATTTGAATTTATCGAATAAAGTCAATCAATCAGTCAATCGATATTAAAGGAGAAATCCCGCCCACTCCGTAAGATCCTCTTTCACTGTTAGATCTCGTCAGTCTGTGAAGTTCAGTGTGTTCCAGGAGTTATTTAGTGATGAAGTGTTGTAATGAACTTTTTTGGTGTACCACTTTCCCTCAATCTGCCTCGTCTACTTCTACTTCAATTAGTGATTTCCTATGTTTCCCAGAATGCCTTTTGACACCCCCCAGAGAAGGGGGTGTAAACTCGTTGCTTTCAGTTTAAGGCGAGCACATAGCTAGCCGTGTAGAAGCCCGTTTCCGCCACCTGTTAAAAAAAATCTGGCACATTTTTTTTTTTTTTTTTTCATCAAATGAGATTTTTTTTCTCAATAGTATGACTTTTATCTCACAATTATGAGATGCTAAGTCATGAGATACTATCTCATAATTATGACTTAGTATCATAAATATGACTTAGCATCTCATAATTACGACTTAGCATCTTATAATTATGACTTAGCATCTCATAATTATGAGATACAAAGTCATACTATTGAGAAAAAAATCTCACTTGATGAAAAAAAAAAAAAAAAATGTGCCAAATTTTTTTTAACAGGTGGCGGAAACGGGCTTCCATACTAGCCAACTACTTTGTGAACATTGGGGCGTGTCTGTGTCTTTGGCCACGCCCCTTACTCAAAACACAACATCCCTTGTGGCTGCATTGCATTCCTGACTATTGAGGCTACTGTGGGTGTAGAAATTGGTCTTGGAAATTGGAAATCGGCCTGTTCTATAATGGATTTCTTCCTGTATGATTGTTGAAGGCGGTGCCAAACTGGCGGCTCTAGAAAGAAGCCGTCGCTCTTTGATTCCAAGGGACCAGGGGCGTCGTAGTGGGGGGAAAAGTGGGACTGACTACCCAGGGCCCCAATGTGGGGAGGGCCCTCGAAAAGCCTGGAATGAAAAGGTTGTTTTTGTTTGCAATTTTTTATTTCTAAGTAATTAGTGTCATAACTAAATTAAAACTGGCTGAATAAATCGGTTAAGAGACTGAACTTTGTATCAAAAAAAAAAAAAAAAAGTAGTGGAGGCTCTCTGAAAGGAGCTTAGCAACACTAACATCAAGTAGCCTGTTTTATTGTATGTTAGGCTATAAGCAGGTTAAGAGGCTAATATCAATCCTGTATCCTGAAAAGTTCATTAGTGACTATCCTAATAACCACTACAGATTCATGTGTACAGTTGTTAAAAAAAATTCGGTAACACTTTATAATAACCATCATTAATAAATGGTAAATTGACAGTTAATTAAACTTTAGTTAATAGTTATTTTACTGTTAACAATGAAATGATCATTAATAATGTTTACTAATTATTAGTAATGCTATAATTTATGTTATTTTATCATTAGTTTGTAAAATCATTTGTTTATAAATGATATATTGTATCATAGCTGATAAGAGACGGTAAAAAGGGTAAAAAGCTATGATACAATATATAATTTATAAACAAATTATTTTATATTACACAAACGAATGATAAAATAACATAAATTATAGCATTACTAATAATTAGTAAACAATATTAATGATCATTTCATTGTTTGTTAACAGTAAAATAACTATTAACTAAAGTTTAATTAACTATAAATGTACCATTTATTAATGATGGTTATTATAAAGTGTTACCAAAAATTCAAAAGATGCGTGAGAGACATGGATCAAGAGAGGAAGGGGGCCCACAGAGATGTATGTATAGGAAGGGGGCCCACAGAGATGTATGTATAGGGCCCAGAATTTTGTGCTACACCCCTGCGAGGGACTGAAACCTTGGCAAAAAAGTCGCTTTGGACAAAATTGTCTGCTAAAAGACAATGTGATGTAATGCAAAACGTACCATTGATTTTTCTATGGTGGCTAAATCAATAAGGGTCACCCACCACACTGCCTGGTAATGTTTTGCGATGACTTGAATTGCCTCGGTTATATACAGGCTTTGCTCCTTGCCAGTTTTAAACTAACAAACAGTGCTTGATACTATACACAAAATAGCACTGACATATTTCTATGAAAAAAATATTTTAATTACTCTTGGCAGTTTCCCAGGTCTTGGCAGGTAAGCCTCAAAGTCCATCACAGGGCTTACACAGATACACATTCATATTCATGCCTATGGACAATTTAGAGTCTCAGAACCCACCCAGAAAATCCACCAAACCCCCAACAGGACTTCTGGCTCTGAGGACTCAGTACTCGCCGCTGAGACACCGTGACGCCCCCTAATTTAAATAGATTCTGTTTATCATTTTTTAGCATTTTGTCCACTTTATCCCATCTAAATAAATCCCTTTTACTTTGGACTTCGTTTAGTAGATGCAGTGAAGATAGCGGCTCTAAATTTGGCCTTCTTTTTCTAAGCTGTGTGACCCTGTGGGCTGGTTCGCTACGATTTGGCCACTGTAATCTGACCTAGCCTATTTCTTGCGCCTTTATTACCGAGCAACATAATTGGCTTTTTAATTGCCTGCTCATTATACAACCGTAGGGCATAGCACTAATCCGAGGCCCATCTTAATTGAGTCTGCGCTTGCCTTCTGCCATGCCAGAACTGTGCAGTGTGTGTGTGTGTGTGTGTGTGTGTGTGTGAAGTTGCTGCTGACTGTCCGCTAGCAGAGGCTGAGGAAATGACAGGAAAGAGGTTTGTTTGTGTTTATGTGTGTGTGTGCGTGTGTGTGTGTGTGTGTGTAGGTGGGGTACATATGTGCACCCATGTACCCTACTTTCATTCATCAATCCAAATCACCAGCCTCACTAATGAGAGATGTATATTCCTTTTCTGTCATAATTTTGGCTTTTATAAAAATCGTGACCATGGTATTATAAGGTTCTATCTGACCTTTTTGTCACATGAACATATTCTATGAGTGCCTGTTGACATATGTGTGGTGTTATTTTTTGAAAATAATGATTTTTGAGTCTGTCATTTCTAAAACAAAAGGACCCATCTCCATTTAACTCAATGGATGCTGAAAACTTTGAAGCTCAATATCTCAGAACTATCCTGAAGGCAGATAGAACCTTATAATTGTAAGCTCACGAAATGTTGAATAATTTTTTTGTTTTTCCTCCCCACAGCCAACAAAGTTTCCATTGCTTCCACGTTTTTTTTCTGTAAAGAAGCCTTAAGAATGTAGTTCGGTTTGGGTTTGGGTCCAGACTGAGTGTAAATGTAGACATGGGACATGACCTCCCAAGAAAGTTAACATTGTGATGAAGCCGGATAAGGTCAAGAACTTTGAACTTTAAGTCACTTCAGTCCACAAATCTCTATTTCTCTTGAGTGGAGCTTTGCTGTTCGACTTCTTCCAATATGAGCCAACTGGTGGTCACCGGTGGTACTGCACATGCGTGAGGCTCGAGGAGACTCACCTCCCATGAGGAAGAGGAGGCCGGCCACGTACTGCATGAGGCCCCGGTCCCAGCAGCAGCCCAGCACGCCGATGATCCAGCCGAACAGGATGATGGCCACCGCCATGCCCATGAAGCCTGCCGTCATCCGCCGCAAGTCTGGGGAGACACGAGGGGGAAAGTTAAAACGTCACAATATTCACTAAAATAACAGGCTCACCATCATGTATATCAGCTGTGAGGAGAGAGAAATATGACTTATAAGTGACAAGTCAAATAAAGTCAGATTTATTTGTATAGCCCTTAATAACTGTTATACTCTCAAAGGGCTTCGTTCACAACATTCACAATTTAATATTGTAAATGAAAAACGAAAAAACTACATAACCCAACCTTACACCATTAATGAGAACAAAGAAAAGCTTAAAACCTTACAAATTACACTGATTGGCCTATAGGGGGCGCCATAAATACATTTTCAATATTTCAGACACCACTGGTACAATTTTGACAAAACTGGAGGCTGTAATTAAAGGCCAAATTTCAAGCTTTGAAAGGCCATAACTGCTACAACGATTTTGACGAAACTGATGCAGAAATTAAATTAAAATGATGCATCTTGTTATTGATTGGCTGCAAATGTTTACTTGTAAGATTTGGACTTAACTTAAACTAAGTTAAGACTGCTGTGAGCATGGAAATGGTAACCACACACACACACACACACACGCAAACAACTTTATCTACAACTTTATTCAGTGAATTCAATGGATGATGGAATTAAAGTCAAGCCAACTGTGCATCATTACAGTGTTCACAGCCTTGAATCATTATTTATTAGTGGGAATAAATGAGTAAAGGAATTTCCTGTACTCCCACAGTTGCATCAAGGTTAGAATAGATAAAGGAAATAATTAAATGGAGATGAATTTCCATCAAGCCCTAGTTTGTGTCAAAATGTAAATGTAAATGTTCGATGCACAGCCACCCATAGCCAAAAATAAGATAAAAAAGCATCTCCCACTCTCTAATCTAGAATGTCACACCAGTACAGCTCTACTGGGAATCAATTAACAAATTAGAAAACAAAAAACACAAATTACTGACAGCATTCAGGATGACTTTCTTTGGGTATTGGTGTATTTTCTGGTTCAGAAACCCATTTGATATCTGAGAAGTGGGTCTGCCGCTCCACAGATTAGAGTCTGGATTCTCTGTATTGTATCTAATGATGTCATATATAATAAAATATCAGTCAGAGGGACCAAACCACTACTTTTACTTTAATACTTTAACTACATTTTGCTGCTAATACTTATGTACTTTTACTTAAGTAGGATTTTTCATGCAGGACTTTTACTTGTAATGGAGTATTTTTACATTACTTTTTTTTACAGTACTTTTTTTTTTACAGTACTTCTTCCACCACTGCTTACGATGTAAGCCTTCACAACTTTGTATTCAGAAGCCGTGACTGACAGTGTGCAGAAACTTGTAAATGGAGGCATGAGGAATGACAGATTCATTATCAACCCGAAGGTGTTTTACATTCAAGACACAATGTCTCTGAAATAGTCTGCTACAATAAGCAAACAATTGCTATTCAACCATGACTGCACTGGTTTTATTTATAGGATAATGACTGTTTGGCTGCATTCGCAAGGCCAACTAATTGTAAAGCACATTCACCTGCGATCAAATTGAAGATTATTTATGATTTATAAATTCTAGGTGCATAAGACAAAGTTATGTTACTTTAAACTAGCATATGTTGCTTTAATCAGTCTCAGATGTTTTTATAAATGTGTAAGCACAACTTGAAAATGATCATAAAGTGCAATAATCACTCAAAATTTAGGGGAGACTGGGGCATGTTGTCACACTTTTTACTCCTTGGTGTATTTCTCAGCAGTGCCTTACTACTGAGAGTCAATATACATTTTTCTAGCTAGATTAAAGTCTTCTCTAAAAAAAAAGGCATCTTTAAAGTTATTACTGATGAAATACCACTTGACAACTTGTGACAACTTACCCCACGTCAGGGCCATGATGTCACATAGACAAGTGCGCTCAATTCCATTTCCTTTGAAGTATATATACTGTACTATTATAACATGAAAAACACACTCTGGTATTGAAAACAACGTACTTCACCTCAGATCATCATCAACACCAGGTAAAATAACCCCTCCAGGGATGCACAAACAAACACATTTTTTTATACAATTCCTAACAGTATGATATATGAATGTACTTGTAATACATGCACATTTAATTTCAGTAAAATGGCCTCTGGAAAACAATGGAAACAATGGAAAACAGTAAGAAGTAATCTGCCTATGTCGCCTACCCTCTGTGGCTGTATGTGAGGCTGCTATGATCATATTTTGCTGTGATCATATTCATTCAGATAATAATTAATGTAAAGCTATTTCTAACCCCCCCAAAAATGACAACATGCTCAGAAATCAATGTGACAACATGCCCCAACCAGGCATTCCTAACTACCACTACCTACCATTTAAATGTATTATCAGGTTATAGCTGACACTTGCTTCTATAATTATTTTGATTCCTTTATAAGAAAAAAATGAGAAATAAAACACTACGATTTTCATTATTTACCTATCTAGGAGGTCTTTATCTACCTAGGAAGAGGGGGAATGGAGGGCTTGGTAGGTCATTTTGTATAGAAGTGTTTGGGAAGCTAGGAATGGCATGTAAAAATCAATGCCACTACACTGGGAAAATATGACTTTAGCCCTAAGGTCCGATGACATCATTCTGCATAATAATTAGCCACGTGCTTCTGTTTGTTTGAGAAACGATGGAAGATTTAGTGTGAACAAGGGACAGATAAAGAAAGATAAATTTGCCTCAGAGTAGATTCATTTCATTCTAATTATTATTTTCGGATGGCTGATGGGAGGACAGAGGCCGATTTCCATTTGGCCGATGATATTGCCATTTATCTCTCAATTCTGTGTAGCGAGATGAGCCTCCTGAATTTGCACCCAAAATGCTGTCAAAACTTTCAGAGAAAAAGAAAACAAAAAACCTTGAAAAATATAAAAAAAATACGACCCCAAATCACCGAGATGCCGATTCGCACGGGACTAATATTATCACGTGAATTTTTACTTTACAGATTACGGATATGGCAGATTCGCATGGGATTAAGATCACAAACGACCTCCGCAATTATTACAAATTACTAGAGGTCCCCAGGTAATACTGGTCCCGTGCGAATAGGGCTTTTTTTTTGCGTCAATTACAGGCCACCGTACGCCGCGCCAGAGCCTTGTCCATGTTGTTGTAATTCCTACTGTTCACCAGAAGAGGGCGATAAAAACATGTGGCAGTAGAGAGGCCAAACAAAAAGGAGGAACTACACAAACCATAGAAAAAGGCCTGGCTCTGCTACATGCCATAAGGACAGGAGTCTTCACTGCAGGAGGTTAATGACAGTGACAGTGTAGGCCACTGGCTACAGCAAGGAGGAGGAGGAGGAGGAAGAAGAGGAGGAGGAGGAGGGGAAAGTGCTCCGAGCGAACCCACCCCCACCCCCACCCCCACCTCCCCCATGCAGATTTTTAATGTCATGGGCGAGCTGCTCTTCCACTGGGAGGGAGGGAGGGAGGGAGGGAGGCCAGGGGTTGGCACAGGGCTTGGTATAGGAGACCATGCGGTGGGGGGGGGGAAGAAAGGTCAAAACATTTGGCCCCAAGAGCAAGAAAAAAAAAAAAGAAGGAGAACAGCGAAAGAGAAACATCCCCGAGCGCGGTACATGCTGTGCAAGTCGTACAGTAACTGTATAACAAGCAAAGGTCTTGTGAAATTTGGTGAAATGCAAAAAGTGAGAGAAATCTGTTTCCCCACCAGGAAAAGATTAGGTAGAAGAGACAGGACAAAGGACAGACTATCCATCCATCCATCCATCCATCCATCCATCCATTTTCCATACCCGCTTATTCCCATCCAGGCTCACGGGAGTGCTGGAGCCTTTCCCAGCATGCATAGGGCGGAAAGTACAGAATATACTATCAGAACTGCTAATACATACTCATACATATTCTCATACTCATTGGGAGTTACAGTGTTAGTGGTGGTGACTAATAGCCTAAGAGGGGGGAGACATTCTGGATTATGGAATTTCCAGGTTTGAATGTATTGTATTATTCTGATTTGTTCTTGATTTTTTCTACTGTTTTCTGATTGTTATGTATATATATATGTATGTTTGATGGCCTATATGTAATTGAGGCTTTGAGTGTGTACTTTTTTAAATCTATGAGCATTTATATTTTTTTAATCGACATAATATATAAACACAAAAAAAGCCTTTTTAATTTTGAAAGAGAAGAGCGCCTTGGATTTCTCATTTTTTTTCCCTACCATTATGCAAACAAACTCTTGAATCTCTCAGAAATAAAAAAAAGACGTGAAAATAAAGTGGTATTTTAAAGGTCTACTGTGTAGCTTACAACAGTGGTTCTCAACGTGGGGTCTGGGGACCACCAGGGGTCCTTGAGGGGGTTCCAGTGGGTCCCAGGCAAATTAATGAATTGTTAAACTTCAGCATTATTTCATTTACAAGAAGTTAACACAATTAGAGAATGTAGAAGAAAAGATTTTGATCATAGTTTCTCTGTTATCTCTCTACCTACAATACAGATAGTCATGGAATTCTGGACAAAATCATATCTAGCAATAAAAATATTCTCAGATTTGGGTCCTCATCAAATGGGGGTCCGTGGTTCATATGTGGACTACATTTGGAGTCCTTGATGAGAAAAAGGTTGAGAACCAGTGTTTGTCAGGCTAACCGGCCTCAATCCTGCAAGCAAAGCTTTTTTTTTTTGACAGATGGGGGGGATGCTGATGTTTGTCCGCGTCTCCAAGAGGAAGGAGCTCGTGTGGAACTTCCTGTCAGGAGGCCTGTCACTCACCCGCTGTAACCGCGGTAACCCCCCTGACCTACACGACGGAGTACCGGCACCGGCTCGGCGGAAGCTGTCTGACTAGCGGCGACGCTGTGGAGGATTTTAACGGGAGGAGAAGAAGAAATGTAGAACTCATGATCGGTCCAGCTGAGCATCAAAATGTACTCTACTGAGTCTTTACTGTCTAGTGGCTTCTCTTCTTCACACACGGCTGGGGACTTCTAAACGAAATCCATTCAAATTGTACCGTTATTTCCACTTGCCATATGTCTCTACTTGTTGTATCTCAATGTTTAGACTGATGGAATAAATGTCTTAGGACCATTTAGTAGTACTTTTTAGGGTCTTAGGTTAGTCTTAGGTGTTTTGTAGGTTGTAAATGTTACTGTATAATACATGCACTTAAACATATATTTTAAATACTATCTGCTTAGTGTCTGGGCCCCTGTTCTCAAGCTTCAGATAGCTTATCAGGGTGTCCCATTTCACATATCTCCATTATGTCTCATGTGATTGTACTTGTATTTTAACTGATTTGTGAATAAACTGAACTGAACATCATGTATATTAACTGTAAATTCACATCATTCACATCTGCTTTTTTCAGATACCCATAACCCTCTGTGTTACAAATGGCATATATATGACATGTATATATACTTATATTTATATATAGAGAGAGCATATATTTCAAATTTTGGTATGCTTTCATATCAAAAAGACTTTGCCTTAATAAGCCCTACTGGTGTTATAATTCTGTAATCCAGACTTTTCCTGAACTTTCCCAATCATACATTATACTGAACATGTGTTAAAATTTGAAAATGTATTTTTTTTATGTCCATACTACTTTATTTTTCCCTCATTGTATGCAAAAACATGGCACAAATAACACTTGATTTTTGCCCAAGGTAAATAAATCTGTTTTTACTTCATATGTTTTCATAGGCTAAGATACTAGATTACTACTAGATTTATGATCTTGCTTTTAATTAATTCCACCTTTTTATTTTAACACCATTGTTATTAATTCATACTTCTTTTATTTTTCTTATACTTGTTTTATATTTCTTATACTTGTTTTATGCTTTTTATATCTAGGATTGTTCTTTATTATTTTCAATTTATTTTATTATTATACCTGTTTTATATTTCTTATACTTGTTTTATGCTTTTTATATCTAGAATTATTCTTTATTATTTTCAGTGTATTTTATACTTGTACTTGTTTTATGCTATATCTAGGATTGTTCTTTATTATTTTTAATTTATTTTATTATTATACCTGTTTTATATTTCTTATACTTGTTTTATGCTTTTTATATCTTAGGATTATTTTTTATCATTATTTATTGATTTTTATTGTTTCTCTTGTAAAGCACTTTGAGCTGCATTTTATAATATGAAAGGTGCTATATAAATAACGTTTATTATTATTATTATTATCATTATCATTATTATTATTATGATATAGGTCAGGGTGAGTAGCTGTGCTAGTATGTGCAACATTCTTTTCTCTTCTGCAGCTTCTATCAGGTCAGATCAGATCTCAGTGTGTTTGCTGTGCAGAGCGCCAGGCTGCCAGATCCAGCAGGTCTCTGTCGGAGTCCACCAGTTTACGCACCGAAGAAGACAAATGTGGAGCGAAAACCCTCATGGTGCACAAGCACTGCCCCCCGGGTAAATTGTCCCGCGATCCCACTGGGTGAATAAATACCCTTTCTCCATTTGCTGCGCCGCACTCGCCATCCCATCCTGCCGGCAGCAAAAGGCCGACAGAGGGAAGCGGGAAACGTTGAATGCAGGTCACGGCAATATAAACAGAGAGAGTGAGAGAGAGAAAAAGAGAGAGAGAGAGAGAGAGAGAGAGAGGGAAACGGAAGATAAAAGCAAAACGATGGAAGCGAACTGGAATACACATACAAACATGAGACAAATTAGCCTCAAAGAATGCAATAGAGATACATTCAAGGTGAGCCAGTGTGATATTTGCCATCTTTTTAAAAAAATACCAATGTATCGGGGTCCTGGGGGACCCCAGTCAAAAGCACCCAATTCCGCCTATGCAGTTTTAATAGATGGAACTATTTATTGAGTTCCATGTTTGCCATGGGTCCTAATTTAAAGTATCACACACTGTCAGGGAGGGGGGTAGGGGCACTCTGTCAGTCATTTTGAAGGAGACAGACACAGTGAGTGACATGTTCAAAGTCAGAAATACATTTTTTTTTTGTTTTCAGATGACATTAATTACATAACTAATAATGTTTTGAGAAGAAATAAGTTAACATTTTGCTATGATGGTTGTTTCTTACAGTAGTTTATTCTTGGGGTCCCCAGGGATGTTACGTTATGTTAAATATGCTTGGCTATGTGTGCTTGTGAGATAGGCGGATCACTGTCTCAACTTTTCCAATCACTCAAATTAAACAGATGCAGGCATATTGTAGCATGAAATAGCAGTATCCGCTGTGACTGGCTGCAGGTAGACAGAAGAAATGGAAAGGAGGGATTTTAAGGGCTGGAGGTTCAGAGTGACTGATGTCAGCACTTCTCTGACATGCAGACAGACTAACAGACAAGGGGGAAAGAGAGAATGGCGGGCTGTCAGTCAATGGCTGGGAGGCAAGCCAGCAGCGGACTTTCACTGAATTCACTTTCCTTGGCCAAATTATGTGCTGACACAAAGTCTGTGGATAAATATGCTAAGCTACATCCAATTATTCTAAACGTATAATCGCAATAATGGCATGGTCTGAATAATTACGACACAATTTCCCTACAAAGGAAAGGCATTGATGTTTCTGAGATAACTGACTATCCTATGCATGTCATTAGAAATTGATTGGTTTGAGTATCTGCAACATCTGCAACGCATTTATGGCAGTGATTCTCAACCTTTTTCATATCAAAGACCCCTCATTTACTACACATTAGAGCCACGGACCCCCATTTGATGCGATTTAGTCTCTTGGACCCAAATCTGAGAATATTTTTATCGTTAGATATGATTTTGTCCAGAATTCCATGACTATCTGTATTATAGGTAGAGAGATAACAGTGAAACTATGACCAAAATAGTCATTCTTCGACATGCTCCAATGCTGAAGTTTAACAATTCATCAGTTTACTGGTGACCCCCTGGAACCCCCCTCAAGGACCCCTGGTGGTCCGCGGACCCCACGTTGAGAACCATTGATTTACGGTACACAAACTCGCAAACTCAACACAGTGAAAATTACTCACCACCTATATATATGTTTCATTGCCCAGTCCAAGCTTTTAGGAGATTAAGATGGGAATTCTGTCCATTGCACCAGCTCATAATCAACATCGCCCACTCGCCATGGGACCATGCATAGCCCTTACCACTTGGTGAGTAATTTAGAGCTGTGAGTGGGAAATAATATAAATAAGCACTTTTTCTCCTGGTGCAAACTTTTTCTGTTTGGTTATTCTGTTGTACAGGAGCAGATTCTCCTGTACTGTCTGGCCTAGTGAATGGAGTTTTGCTTGAGTGTTCAGAAGGTATTGAATTCATTTGCCAGTGCTTGGACTCTCCTCCCAGCTTTCCTTAATCTGGTCCAATACAGTCCCGGGTTTCTAGCCACAAAGTAGCGCAAAAGAGGAAAACCTTGTGGAGGCATGATGTACCTTTCTCACTGCAACCATCAGAGGATCATAATTTGCTATATCATTGTGCCTGAGCTTACGGATAATTGCCTTGAAGAGAACAATGCCAAGTTTTCTGGGTATAAGGAGACGGATGTTGGCATCTCACAGCCAGCAGTTCCTAACTTAATTCAAAATGAAGCAAAAGCAAACCACAGTCTGGATTGATACTCGTTTGAACCAAAGAAAAAGAACTGAACAGAGCCGTGTTCGGGGTGGCTGTGGGATTGACTAATCAACATTCGAGACAGGCGAGTGCGAATGCCAATAGAAGCAGGCCAGTAGTTGGCCAGCCATCAGAGGATGATGAGCAGCTTGGAAAAGCATGGCTTTTAGGGACCAAAAACTGGGTGATTCCTTTAATTGTTTGAGTGTCACGACTCACTCAACATAATCTGACTCTAATCAAAAAAAAGTGTGGTTTGGAGAGCGTATGGGCTGCTCCAGAAGGAAATCCTTCATGGGGAGGACGGGTGGGGCTGCCAGAGCCGGCCCCTGATCCGCTCTGTCAGCCTCAGAAAAGACCACATCTCCACTACCTGTTGTGAACAATCCCCTGTATAATCACGCATTCGATTTCGGAACTCAGGCCTATCTGTACCTAATAAATACCAGGGAAAAGGCAGGAGCTCCTGCTGTCAGTTGTAGGGCCAGGTGATTCTCCGCCAGGGTCATGGCTGTCACCTTTGGTAATCTGACAAAGAATTGCTTCAGAAAATGTAAACCGGACAAGGACATGCTCGTCTTTATTCGGACAAGTCTTATTTGGTCGCATGCACGCCACAACCCATGTGTACGGTCCATGCGGCAGCCACACACATACACAACGTCCATGGTGGCCGCGAAATTCGTTCTCTGCTTTTTCACCCAATCAAGGCTGTTCTTCCTCCGGAGGACAGCCAGGAGTAGCTTTTCAGTACAGGGACCAATTTCTTTTTCTGTCCATCGCTGGTCAGACGATGTCTTCTTGCATGTTTTTAGTGGGGGGTTCTTATTGATGTTATATGGAGGGAACCCCAAGTGAGCACGGGGAGAACATGCAACGAAGAACATACCCCAAGTGCCAACAGGGACCCAGGCGGGAATTGAACCCAGGACCTCCTTGCTGTGAGGCGACAGCACTACCACTGCGCCGCTGTGCCACAGAACCACATCTTCCACTATCTGCTTGGGGGTAGAAACCCCTAGCAGCCTCTGTCTGCAGGAGTCAAGGAGCTGCTGTGCATAGAAGGGACGGCTGGCACCCTCATAGGCAATCCGTCAGAACCAACATTGGTATCTTTCAGGTGTCCGTCTGGGCCAGTGGAGGATCACCTTCTTTACCTAATGGTCCTGTGATGGTACTGGTGCTGTAATTGTCTGTGAAGACACCAGCAGACTCTGAGCCACCAGTTGCACTTCCCTGTTGAGCAAGGGAATCGCAGGACGTGTTCATGTACACCTCCAAATCATCTGCCAGTGTCATCTTCAGTACATTCAGTAGACTCCCGCACACTGTCTTCACTTAACAAGAATTTAGTAAATGACACAACGTTTCGGTCAAGCGACCTTCGTCAGGTATCTGAATAAACAATACAATGGGGCCTGTTTAAATAGGGGAACAGGAAATAAGTTGGTCCAATCATAGGGCCAAGGTAATCAGGTAACCTCCTGGTACAAATCAGTGCCTAGTGAGGTACAAGGGTCCATCCAGGTGGCAAGGTATGGCAATCAAAAAATGTATTAACAGTCAGAAAAGTTTTTTTTAACATCCATAAATACCATCCAATATCACAGCTCCAAACAACATATATCAAAAAGGAGTAAAGACCACAGAAATGTGGGTTTATACAAAAGGAGGAAAGTCAATCACAACTGAATCATACCTAAAGATGTAGCTACATAGGAGTAAAATCCCAATGGGAGATCCAAGCCATATAGTAGGTTAGGATAATCTTTGGTTAAGTGGACCATGTGAGGACATGGTCCTGCTTTACATGGCCTCCATGTAAAAATGATCATTCCCTCTAATATCGCAAATCATATCGCAATTGCAATATCAGTCAAAATAATTGCAATTCGATATTTTTTCAAAATCGTTCAGCTACCTACTTCAGACTGGTACGTAGTCCTCACCCTGCTACCGCAGCAATGCTGTCCTGTTACAAAGGATTCTAATAAAATAGTGTACCTGTTGTATTGTATTGTATGCATACAGGTTAGCTTCTGTTCATGGGTGACTGAGCAGTGTCAGTTTTGATTTGGATACTCCACTGAAAGCTCTGTTTAAACCTTGATGCACAGTTTGATGCATGTCTCTCCAGCTGTCAGCCTGTCTGTCTGGGTCTATGAATCCTAGATATCTCCCCGCTGTAGTCAAATTCAGACGGGGCAGAGAGATAAAGGCCTTTTTGCTGGCTGGAGCCCGGGAGCTGTCAGATGCCATCCATGCCTTTGCGTTTGACTACATTTAATCACCCCTGGAAGTTTGAAGCGATGAATATTCAATATGTTACACTGTGTGTGCGAATCTGTGTGTGTTTGGGAAAGAAGACAGAAAAACGAAAAAGACAGAGACCTTTATGCTACCCATCACTATCAAGGTACTGTATGTTCTGTGGCATTGTCCTGCACTAACCCCACAACATACCAGACTACCACTGTGACACAGCTGACTAACACTGGCCAAGTTTCCAGATGAGGAGGCAACTTAAAGGAAGCCCTCCTGAAATGTGAAGCATCTTGGATTACTGAATTAGAGACTCTCACATCATTGGGAATGAACGAGGACCTGGATCTCAGGGTCTTCCTGTGAAATGTCCTGTGATACAAATCCAAACTACTGTCAAATCCCGAAATAGATTTTTTTTTGACTAACGTGTTTTATATATAAAAACAACCCTACATAGAGATGGACTTCTTTCGCCTTTTGTTGTTTTGTTTTGGTGTTTCTGTTTTTCTGTTTCCCATTTTTTGGGTGGGCATGGCCTCCCGCAAATGTGTTTTGGTATATATATATTTTTGTATATATATATTTGTATATTTTGTACATGGATGAATTTGAAGTTATAGGGCCCCATGGGGCATTTGTATACTGTAGACTTGGGCTATGTCTTATATATATATAAACCACTAACCTGAAAAAAATGTTTTGCTTGTTAGTAATATCAAAAGGATTTTGAATGTGTACGATTATAGATATTGTATATTTTGACAGTTGAGGGAATCTTGAATGAGTGAGATGTTGTGTGGGATCATGGACTCCAACACAGCTGTGGACTATTATGCAATCATGGGCTGTATTTAAGCACTATGTCACTTTATGATTGATATCTCTTGAGAAAGGTCCTTATGACCGAAACGTCGACTCTTTTTAATAAATCAATGCAGAGATGATAAGTGTGCGCGGGAATTGACTTTTTTTTTTCTTTGGAATTGGATCTTCGGGGTAATTGATTCTCTGCACCACAAAAGAGACAAAGCAAGTGGTGTGCGTGTTGCCTTCTACTTATCCCTAACATTGGCCAAGTACCATAGGGTTCCAACATGCATCTACACTATATCCAACTGTCATTATATGGCAGCAAGAGGGTATGGGGGAACAGGGGACAAACTTAATGACAGATGTAAACAAACATTGTACAACACATAAACCCTTGTAGGGGTTCATCTTCATGGAGTCAAGAATTGGACCAAAAGACGATGCTGTTGCAGCCACAGAACAGTCAGGGGACATGGAGTTCTCTGACTACTCTGGGCTTCAACCTATCAATGAGTTAAGACCAGGTCACACTACACAGCACAGATTCTAAGCCTGATTTAAATCCAGGTTGGTTGGAGAGGGTGGGAGCACTCGGAGCCCAACGGTCAGCACAGATTATCCTGTAGTGTGAACGGGCACAGGACTGCCGACTCAACTTGATTTTATCAAACATGTTTGATTTGTTTAGGGCTGAGTCTGGTTGTGCTCATGTAGTGTGAAGCGGTATTAGACAACAAGACTGAAATCTGAGTGGCCCTGGCAGCAGCTAATGGGTTTTTAGATAAAGGGGGAAGAAAAACAGAAGGAACTGGAAGAGATGCACGATGACTAACAACAACGCCCATTCAAGTAGATAGTTTACATCGGCAAGATTCCCCACTGCACTTGCTCAACTCTTGATAAGTTACTATACAATTTCATTTGGAGGAATAAAATAGTATAAAATGGGAATGTGCCTGGATCAATCCACAAAAATATGTAATTACAGATGAAAAGAAGTCTTATACAAAATCCTTCATCAATATTAACCAAGCAAACCAGTTTAGTCTGAACTGCCCTAATCCAGTGGTTCTCAATGTGGGGTCTGGGGACCACCAGAGGGTCCTTGAGGTGGTTCCAGGGGGTCCCCAGCAAATTGATGAACCATTATTTAGTTCACATAATTAGAGAATGTAGGAGAATGGCTGTTTTGATCATAGTTTCACTGATATCTCTCCACCTATAATAGAGATAGTCATGGAATTTTGGACAAAATTGTATCTAACAGTAAAAATATTCTCATATTTGGGTACGAGAGAAAAAATCTCATCAAATGTGGGTCTGTGGCCCTAATGTGGACTAAATTAAGGGTCCTTGATATGAAAAAGGTTGAGAATCACTGCTCTAATCGGTCAAGACTTGAACAGTCTCGTAGTCCGACTAAGACTTTAGAGATAAACTCGAGAAGGTTCACAAGATGATCACTTAGGTTATTGAAGACACAACTGAACACTGCCAGAAGCTGTTGGAAAAACCAGGGAAGCCCAAGTATTCACAATCAATTGCCTCCACCCATTTCTCACTGAAATTGATTCTTCTATCGGACACCCGGTCTAACAATGAATTTCCAAGATGGCAGCAGCTCCCTAAGGCTGCTGGCAAAGCACAAGTCTGAAGTAGCTGGCTATCTGCTGAGAGAATTGTCTAAATCTGCGGCATCACCCGAAAAGCACGCTCAAAAACAACTTTTCCTGAAAGGCTCCTTCCAGGTACCCCGTCAGTATGAAAGCTAAAGCTTCAAAACCCAATTGCTCCTTCATGGCTTGCAGGGAATGTTGTTTAGCAGGACAGTTATGTACAATTGGATTGCTACCCTACTCACAGGCATGAACGTATTACCAGCTCTGTTGTCTTGACGGTAATATAGGTTTGTCCTCAAAGCGGACTCAGAAAGGATATTATGCATGCATTTATGCAGTGATTTGTTTTGAACTTAAGGCCCTTTGAGCTGAGCTCACTATCCGCAACATCAATCGCTAGGTATTTGTGTGAGACGTGTTCGGCTTGTTACACTCATGTTAGCATGTTATACCCTCTTTACAAGGATGCAAACACATGCATACATATATGCAAATGGGCAACTGTCATGTGTGATAAGCTACGGCGTAGAAAAACGGTGTCAAAAGATGGTGTTGTGTGTCTAGGGGAAGCAGAGGGGAGATAATTGGGTCCATGGGTAATTTCTCTTTGTCCTGCTGAAGGTGATGATAGGTACACCTGCTCATATATCATTAGGCACACCTTAGCTGCTTGGGTGCAGGTAAACCAGAATGAGACTCACTTGTGTGTTTGCCAGGCACTGTTTATGAGACAAATCAGTGCAGAATACATTCATTCATTAACACTTAAAGCTGCACTAAGCAAGATTTTAATGAAGAAGAAAAAAAAAATCCAGCTGTCTTATCAGCCTAAATCATATAGTTGGGCTGCAACAGAGGAGAGCATCTCATCCCTACTCATTGAGATGCGGCAGATTCACCCTGTTATTCTTGTGATGAATCAAAACTCGACAATTGAAATACATAATTTTATGTCAGAGTGACAGAGTGTTGTTTTCCTGAAACCTAAGAATGGTTAGATTTAAACATGGGAAAAAATGTTTGGCCATATGTGATTTTTTAATTATTTTATTATTTTATTTTATCTTGTAACTGCTTTTCCAATGTATTGTTGTCCATGTACCATTTTTTATTTGTTTCACTCATAGTGACATGTGTTATTATCTATTGCTCTGAGTCAATACAGGTGTATAAACCAATATCTCCCTCACAAACATACGCACGCACTCACACATACACACACGCATGCATGCACACACCCACACATATACACACACACGCACACACACAACACATACTCACTCATACATATCACACACTCACATTTTTTGCTTTTATTTTGATATTTTTTTTTGTTATTATTGTTGTTGTTGCTTATATATTTTTTGTTTTTATTCGTTTGCCATCACTTTTATGTAGTCATATTATTTTCTGTATGTTATTTTTGTGTTCTCTATAACATTGTGAAATTTTAACATTCTTTGCGGTGGAGGCTTCAAATAAGCCCATTGGCTTTTCTGCCTCTCCCTGCACTGTATATTATTTGTTTATCTTTGTCATTTGCGTATTTTTAATTTGTGCAAAATAAAACTAAACATTAAACTAAATATGTTGGAATCAGATTTCCAAATACAATGCGGTTTGTGCCTGTGCAGTCAGATCCACTAAAGGACCAAAGTTAAGATAAGCTATCGGAGCATGACATATGGTGTGTGAGTGTGTTCCCCGGGACTCAGTGTCAACTCACTGTGTCAAAACAAATCTGGTCTGAAGAGGTGACTCTGGTGGGAAATGCCTTCTGATCTAACTATTGTGTTTAAGATGAACTCCCAGCACCACATTATAATAAACGAGACACCAGCTGAGGTTAAGTGCATGTGTACCCTTGCATTAAAATTAAGGGTAGTTGTTGGCGTTCTGTGCTTCCTATGGGAAACACTGGAACTGGCCACAAATCACAGAAATAATCACATGTGCTCAGTAGAACAATAAACTTCCTAAGTGTACAAATGGGAAAAAAAGAATCATTTGAGAACGAGAGGCACAGATGATCACAACAACCACAGTCCCCAAAGATACACACAAAGGTTTGCATTGAATCCTCCTGATTGCTGATGGTGTGCTGTGAATAACTGTGGATAATAACTGTGTTCATTTGTTTACTGTATCAGCGTGCGACAGCTGCTCTCTGTCTGCCATTCTCTCTTGGTTAATAGGTTCTATTGTTCAGCCCCGGTGCCACAATTCCCTTTTAATTACGTTTCCTGCTCCAGGACCAATGGGGCAATGAAAAAGCTATTTCATAAAAGGGAAATGGCTTTTGGTGCATGTGTGGAAATTTTTACGCTCTCAGACGGAGAATAAAATGTCCTGTGCGCTTCAGCTTATAGTCAAAGATCACCTGTTAAATGCTGTCAGCAGTTATGTTTTTATGTTATGTCCACACTATCAGAAAATAAGGTGCAGAGTTGTACCTTACTGTACTTTCCAGTACCGTGCCAAATCTGAGAATATTTTTATTGTTAGATATGATTTGTCCAGAATTCCATGACTATCTATTGTAGGTAGAGAGATAACAGTGAAACTGTGATAAAAACAGTCATTCTTCTACATTCTCTATTGTGTTAACTTCTTGTAAATGAAATAATGGTTAAGGTTAACTATTCTTCAATGTGCTGGGGACCCCCTCAAGGACCCCTGGTGGTCCCGGACCCCACGTTGAGAACCACTGATCTAGTAAGTCTAGTAAGGCACGTTTGATGATTTTTTTCTATCCGCCCAGATAATCCTGCAGATTCCAGATCCCAGATCCTGCAGATAATTGAAGAACTTATGTAACGCAAGTAACGACATAATTGTTTGATTAGTAACTGTAATGTGATTACTGAATTTAGGAACCGTAACGCGTTACATTACTGCGTTACAGACAAATGACCGAGACAAAACAGACAAAACACCGATGACTGTTGAACGTCGGTGCAAAATGGCGGCTCTAGAAAGACGCTCTTGCTCTTTGAGGGACTGACACCAAAGCTAGATAGCTGAAGCATTTTCTGCAATCAAATCATAGCTGTGCTGGAAATACTACATCTACATTAAAGTGGATACAGACAACTTTTCGACTTTCCCCTCCCGTTGTCCCCCCCTAGTGTTTCCAAGTGGTATTGTTGTTTGCGCCGCTGTCGCAAAGACAACCAGAACAGACAACCAGAACTAGAACAAACCATCTGTCTGCTTATCAACTCCTTGATCAAAACACAATATAGTAACTTTCACCACTGCTCATTTTAGAAAGGCTACTGCAAGAAAACGGACAATGGATCATTTGTTTGTTTCTGGCTGCTAGCGTTAGCGTTAGCTAGCGCGTTAGCAAAGATGGCTAACGTTGCTAACGCTAGGAGCCAGAAACAAACATAGTTAGATGTTTGTTTCTTTTGTTCCAGAACCAAACATAGATGTTTGTTTCTGGCTGGTCCTGGCTTCTTTGTAGCTCCTGGTTCATTTTCTGGCTGCTAGCGGTAGCGTTAGCAACATGACTACTGCTACCAATAGCTACCAGGAAAAACGATCCTATTCCTCTTTTGGTTGCGCAATGGATGACGCACTTCCTTTGTGCCGTAAAGCGAGCCTTCATTCTCCCGGGAGATCGTACCCGGTGGCAGACAGAATTGCATAGTGAAAGCGAGGCTTATAGGGAACCGATGGTGTCATTATTCTATAGCCAGTACACTGTGCAATCAACATTTACTTCATACTGATAAGTTAAAGCAAAAAAGTTGTCTATAGGGTCTTTAAGGAATAAGAAAAATGCAAAAGCAAAATGGGCCCAGGGTGCAAGGTGCATCGCCAGCAGCTGTTTAAACGGTTTACAGTATTTTAGGGTGGTAACCTGTCAGAGAGAGAGCTGTGGTTCCTCTCAGGAGGTTACCACACTGCAACCGATTGCAACGTCTAAACTCCAGCGTTCATGTCCAGAGAGTCTGTGGGCACGATGAATGGACTCACGGAGTGACTCAGCGTTTATGATGACGGCTGGCAAATGGGTTAGGAGAGAGGTGAGGGCTGCCGGTGGATGGGAAAGGTTTCTGCGGGATTGAGATTTGCTGACTTTTCACTGCTGTAAGCTTGCGGTCCTGTCACAGAGGCTGACTGCAGCCACAACTCGCTGGGGGGGTGGGGGGGGGGGGGGGTGTGGAATAGGAGCTTAATTTCATTACCCCATGTCAACTGCCACCGGGGAGAAAACAATGGAGTGGGAAAATCAAATTATGCGAGATAGCGGGGGAAGGGGAGAGGGACGGGGGTTGGCAGCAGCTCGGGCAGAGTCTAAGTCCTCGGTAAACATATGTGCTATTCGCTGAGAAAGACCTCACAACGCGGGCCTGCGGGCTTGTGCGGCGGCGTAGCGAAGCCTCATGGTTTCTCCTCCGGGGGGTGGGGGTGGGGGTGGGGGGGTGGGGGGGGGCCATATGGGTGATTTCATGGTGTGTCAGTCAGCAGCAGTGTGAGCAAACCCCCCGTCCAGGTTGAGTCCCGGGGGCCCCCGAGGGAGTCGGCCGAGCGGATACAGAGGGAGGACGGACAGGATGGACGGGATGGAAGGAGGGGGATGGAAGGGGGGGGGGGGGGTTATCAGTGACAGACGTCTCCCGGAGAACATCGGACACATCGGCCCCTTGGGCGCCGCCGATCGCGGGCCCGGGTCGAAATCGGAGGCGGGATGACACCCGGGGGTTTTCTCTGGGGTCCTGCCACGGGGGGGGTGGAGGTGGGGGGGTGGAGCCACGCAGCTGTCAATCACCTTTCTCTCTGGGCGGCGTGCGCTGAGGATAGACCCGTGACAGGACGCCCCGGGCATATGGGAGCGTTACTACAACACCACGCTCTTATCAGCTGTCCGTCAGCTGTCTCCATAGCAACAGGGACGGGACAGTAGCGCGGGGGTATTGCACACAAACATCCGCACGGCCAACGATGTACTAATGAATACGGTCGGAATCATTCTAGGATCATTATCACAGCCAACCGCGGCTTTCAATCTATCATTTAAAACGCCTATTAATGGGAGAGAGAAACTACAAGGGGCGGGTAATCATATGTATTAGCATTAATCAAGGTCAGGACCTAAGATGAAGGGATAAAAGGAGGAAATCAGCAGTCACTGCAAAATAAATTCATATCTCAAAGCTTCTGAAGATCATGGCAAAAAGAGAGAGAGAGAGAGAGAGAGAGGGAGAGAGGGAGAGAGGAAACTGCTGAGAAAGGAAACGATAATTTTCGTCTAATACGGGGGGGGCGCCACGGGAAGCCGTTTTCTTCCCATGCCAAGCTGCGCGGCATATTCCTCTAGTAATACGCTGTATGATTTTCTCTTTCTAAAGAGAGCTCAGAGAGGACTGCGGACGGAGTGGAGCGCCGCTGACAGCCAATCAGCAAACAGCCCCGGCCGCAGAGAGCGTCATTAAAGCGTTCCTTTTTTTTTTTTTTTTTGCATGACGCCGTCTTAATGGCCGTCGCGCTTCCCTTGACGGCCGCCGCCTCTCCTCCCCTCTCCTCCGGCACCGGTGATAAAACAAGACTCGTGTGACTCAGCGTTTTTTTTTTGTTTTTTTTTTTCTTTGAGAGGAGATTTTCTTAATCTCTCCACGACCGACGCCGTGTCATTGTCACGCGAACGAACGAACGAACGCTCCAGCCCCGAAAGCCGCTCGAGCCGCCTCAAGAAGCAGAATATATGGAAAACGGGAGAGAGAGAGAGAGAGAGAGAGAGAGAGGGAGAGGTGGCAGAAGCAGTGAAAAGGCAGGAGTTGGGAGGAGGGAGAGATACGAGAAGCCTCTTCTTAGCCATTAATAACTCCACTTCTAGGCATGGAAATGAGAGTGTCGCTCATTTAGAGGGGATGTGGAGAGCTGAGAGGCTTAAGTAGCGACGGAGAGGGAAGTAGAGAGAGAGAGAGAGAGAGAGGAAATGACACTGAAGAGGATGTGTTGAGATAATAAAGTTCTGTGATGGCTCTGGTTAAGGCGCAGCTGTCTGCTTTCACTTCCCTCTCCCCTCACCTTAAATGTGTTGATGCACCACGTCTGAGAGGTGAAACTAAAGCACTAAGTCATTATTTCACCGCCTCGCAAAAAAAACGCAATCGTTCTGTGACAATCCACCGACTTGCAATAATGTCACAATTCAGCCAAATGTCTAGAGATAGCCACGCACTGCAAGAAAGCTTTTGCCACAAGAGGACCCTATCCGTCAAAAGTTGATGTAAAAATCCAGTACACTCATAGCCTACAAAGAATTTAAATACAAAGGGTAAAAAAAAAAAAATCTGTCGCAACCTTGTAGCTCCTCAAAGGTGCTAAAGGAATCAAAGGAATGGAAAGAATTTAGCGACTCTTGGGGAACGATTTGACAAAACTTCGAATTAACTTTCCGGTTGCAAAAGCCTCTGTTAGGGGTTTACCACGAGAAAACTAGTGCTTGGTCATTAAGTCGGACTGAGTCAGAACAGGAGGTCCAGGGTGAAGGCTGGCCCTCTCTGCAAATGAGACCCGGGGTGAATAATGGAGCTGTAAATCTACATGGAGCCTCTCGGATGCAGAGGTAGGTGGCGGAGGGTAGGGGAGCTGATGGAGCAGTGCTGGGATCTGTCCGTCATCTCCGCTGCATATATATATATAACTCTACTGTAGGAAGAGAATGGGACCTGTCACTCTCAACGCATACAAACACTGTGATTTAAACTCGTGCATGAAGTTGGATTTCCTGCCGTTATCCTAGAAGCAGTGGTTCTCAATCATGCCGTTGTGGACCCAAGAGTCTGCAGGTTTTTCCATTCCAGCCAAACACTACAGCAGCTGTTTTTACTGATTACTTCCTCCTCTCTGGTTGAAGGTGCTAATTAGTGAAAAGAGTTGACAGTGGACATCGGAAGCTTCCCTCCGGGTCTCGGCAGGCTAGGTGAACCATGCTTTGATTGTATTTGGAAAATTCTGTTATTAAGCCTGGTGCGTGGCTTTTTTTTTTTTCGAGAGAGAGTCAAAGAGATGTTAGATAGCCTCTAACGTGTAAACACATGAAAAAAAAAAACAATGTGCAAAATAAATCTAGTATAGCCTGGGTGTAGCACAGTTGTCATTCACACTCTTAAGCCAAAGCTATGTGAATGCTACTTGCACACTACAGCTAAATGAAAGACATCACACCGTTACAGCTATACTACATGTGTCTAATGCCTAATGCCTGTTATAGATAGATGTATACACTGACCTCAGGTGGTGATAAGACAATATTGATTGCCTTACCTGGTAAACTGCCTTGCTACCTCACCAGCTGACTGTCATTAGACTAATGTCAACCTATGTTATATATTGGTATGTGAGGTGAACTGCTTTCATTGCTATGCCCTGATGAACATACAAACATGTTGGCTTGATTTTATCTGTTCGACCACCAAGTAGCCTTTGATTAAAGCTTTTTAATCATATGAAGAGTGCCTTGGATTCACCTTTTTTGACATTTCATAAATATTATCCAGCTATATAAACACAACAAAACCAATGGTTATCATTTTATTTGATTTTGAAGGCCTCTAAAAAAAATGTTACATCTGTTTTCACCTAAGGAAGCATTAAGCTATGACCTTTGGTGATTCCATGACTCCAACCGTTTGATAAGTTCCCTCAAGTGTAGGCCTATTATATTGAGAGCCATACGGCAGTGCTGGGGAACAGAAAACCCCCTTTGACGAGTTCCCACAATAGCCCATGTCATATTAAGTGAATACAGAGCTGGGGAACATCTTTTTCAGGTTCCCATTATGTGCTATATAGAGCTGGGGAATACAGGACCCTGGGAACATAGGAATGACTCCTATGTACCAAATTAGCCATCAGTCTACATTTTGATTTTGATGGTAGCTGACGCCTTGTACCACGATTTTGCGTGCGAGTTGCAGCTGGGTTGTTCACACAGGAAGCACATGTCTCCATGCTGGCCAGCAGCTCTCCTGGTCTACAGGAGGAGAAAACCCAATGGAAACAGGCTGTAGGCTGCTCACATTGTGTTCCAATAGCCACCAAAGCGTCATCTGTTCACTGCTGTCCTTGTAGAAACAATGCTGACAGCTCACTGTACTTTTCCACATCAGGGATGAACTTTATATCTTCCATCTTCCTCACTTTCTCCCTTTCTTCACAAACTCCCTCATATCAAAGCCGTCACGTTTATTTGTTTTCTCAGCAAGAGTCGTGACTCGTGATCAGGCAATAATTAGGAAAGCCTAGGGGACCTAGATATCTCTCTCTCCCCCTCTCTCTCTCCCTTTCTCTCTCTCTCTCCCTCCCTCTCTCTCGATCTCTTTCAATAATGACATATAGGCCTAAATAAATTAAGTAGCCTATAAATAAACAAACCTAAACATGTATCCTTGTTTACTTTTGTGGTAATTCAATTCAATAAAACAGATGCAATTTTCAAAAGGCAAGTGATAATTCAAAACCAGATAGATCATCATCCTACAATGTATTGCATTTAAAATTTGCATCAGTGCAGATGGATTCATCAACAACAACAGTGAAGACCCTGGTAAGTTGATCATGTAATATATTTGTGCTTCTGTGGTGATATAATGGAGATAATGACAATCTATGCGGTCTGAACCCAGCGTGAGGCTTCTCCGTGGGGGGGCACATACCCCATTGGGACTCATTGTTAGCAGAGTCAATATTCTCTGTGGATCCAGGTACTACAGGTATGTAAAGAGACAAATTATATATAGGTCCAAAACCCCATGAAGTGGCATGGTTGTCACTGATATGACATCCAGTCTTTGCCCGGTGTCAAAGCTCAGTGTGGTTTAGAGGCTGAGGAGATGGCAGGACAGAACTGCAGGAAGGGAGGACACTGTTATCTACAGTCAGCAAGTGTGTATGTGTGTGTGTCTGTCTATGCACGAGAGACTGAGAGAGAGAGAGAGGTGAAGTGCTTGTCCTTCAGATGGGCTGACCATCTGACCTTTCTATGGAACAGCCTTTCTCAGAAAAAGAACCAAGTATCAGTCCTTAGCTGCACATATTACAGGCTGTCAATCTGTTTTCATCTCAGATTGATAGAACACAATAGTGATTCAACCTATAGCTAGTTCATTAAAAGCTTTTACATTTGCTGTTCCTGTTTTTTTTTTTTGTCTTTTTCCCTATTTTTCTCCTAGTTTTTGTTGTTGCCAATTCCCGATTGCTCCATGGTCCCCGCTGTCGGCCAAGGGGGGGTGCAGACAACCACGTGTCCTCTGATACAAGTGGAGTCACCAGCTGCTTCTTTTCAACTGGCAGTGAGGGAGTTTTTCCATGGAGGTTCATGCCAATCTCAGAACCCGTTGTCTATCGGTCTGACGGCGATTGGACTCTGGGGGCGACGGCCAATATTTCGGGGTTTCCGGTGGAGCCAGCGGACAAGACTTCCTCTTCCGTGCGCCGGTCATTGTTTACAGTCCGATTAGCGACTTGAGACACGAGAATGGAGTCGGAGTTGAGAGACGACGTCTCATATGCAGATATCTGTTTATAGAGATTAGCCGAAATGTCGTCTGGACCTAAAACACCTACAAAAAGTATCGATGTTTGTGTATTGTGTGGAGAAACGTTCCATTCTCGTGTTTTGAATCCTAAATGTCTTTAAACCATGTTGAACATCTGAAATATTTGGATCTAATTATATTATCGCATTATAACTCAGTGCACTGGATTAAATTCATTTTGTGCATTTTTTTTTCCTTTATTCAGGGAAAGTTGACAGAGCTCCATACGCTCTTCCAGCAACGTCCTGCTTCACATTGATAGAGTTCAACTCATTCACATTGGGAGCTGCCCGGTACAACCACAGTCTGCTGCTGTATCTATATGTATAATAGTGCATCTATATGTGTATCGATATGTGGAAGTGCTCTGTGACTCAGCCCATCCTCAAATACAGCTTCCGCTTCCTGACTGACGGAACCAGCTTCCTTCTTCAGATGATTACAGTTCAATGGTGGACAAATGGTCACCCTGGACCCGCCGGCATGATGTGGATTATATGTTTTCTCAGGCTCCTTGATTGGCCATGAAGGCAGGATATATTTGTCTGAAACATGGCATTGGGAAACCATTCTGCACCAAGTAGAAAATGAAAGCCGAAGGGGCATCATTTTCTTCCCTCCAGGAGGTGTTCTACCTTGCTGTTGGAGGCCCTCCACATAGATTCACGTCAGTACTGTGTGTGTGTGTGTGTGTGTGTGTGTGTGTGTGTGGGGGGGGGGTGTCAAAGTCATTCTGCTATTGGACAGCCCACATGAGGTCGCACCACATAAGATCACATGGGCTTCTTGTTGCCATGAAGAACACGCCTGAACCGTTACTTACTGACTTGTGAGGACCTTCCACTGACTTCATTCATTCCCTAACCCTAGACGGAATGGGGGGGGGGGGTGTCAAAGACATTCTGCTATTGGACAGCCCACATGAGGTTGCACCACGTAAGATCACATGGGCTTGTTGCCATGACGAACACACCTGAACCTTTACTATACTTGTGAGGACCTTCCACTGACTGCATTCATTCCCTAACCCTAGATGGAATCTTGACCGTAAAGACCCATTCAAACTATAACAATACATTGTTATTCAAACATTCACGGTACAATAACGTTTTCAGAAGAGGATGATTACCTCACTGACTTGCTTTTACTTTACTTGCTTGCAAAAATAACTAAACAACAACAAAAAAAACACAATTTAGGCTACCACTAATCCCAAAGGCTCTTCCCATCCCATTTGCATTGGCTTTTGTCAAATAGTGCCAGGTTTTTCTGGACTTCTGTGATAAGTTCCTCAGCAAATAAAGCATCACTGCAGTGGGCTACAGAACTATCCGGTCCCCTTCTTTTTTAGAACTTTCCTTTGATTGGTTGAAAATGTTTTATTGTCGTCTCTGCATCAAAAGAAACCACTCTGAGATCAAACCAAAAATATAGTTATAGTTATTGTTTTGGATGTTTTTATAGTTATCGTTGTAGACGGAACACAGACATTCTATTGACTTACAACAATTTAAATATTTTATAGTTCTAGTTATCTTTATAGTTATTGTTCTAGATGTGAATAGGCTTTAACCCTTACTTTAACCTAATCCTAATTCTAATCTTAACCCTAAACCCAAATCCTAATCTTAAACCAACACCTTTAAGAAGTAATGACAGGTAAAATGACCTCAATTTGCAAAAATGTTGAAGGTCTAAAACTCAAATTGGGTCTCACAAGAATTGAAGTACAAGAACACACACACACACTACAATTATTGAGCGCATTCTCTTCTCTCTGGCATTAATCCTCCTGAACTTCTAGGCCTACAGTGCCTCAATCTCCGCCGCTCATCCAGTCTCTGAAGGGCGTCTGGAATATTCTGTGATTTTTATCTTAATAGGCGGCCGGCCGGAGCTAATAGGAGCGAGGAGGGAAGAGGAACAGTGGCAGGGTGAGAGTGACAGTGGAGGACGGTAAAAGTAATTACTTCTTAAATTGCGAGAGCGAGATTAAGGAGACAGAGGGCGAGGCAACGCGCTTCCCTCTCGGCTGCAATGAAGATGAACCGATGTTGATGGGTGTGTATAAACGGGTGTCACCACCACACCGTCCAGGGTAGGGTGGGTATTGTCAAGGTCATCAAAATACTATTCAATATCGATTAGTATTAGTCACAATATAATATCATACAATACGACATGGTTCTCTATATGAACACCTGTCAAGCACCAAATACCAGTAATATTTGTTTTTGGTGGATAATTCAGTAAGGGTCACCCTCCAGTCTGGCTGCTAATTTTTGGAGATGATACCATTTTAATGTCTTGTTTATGTTTATATTTATAATAATAATAATGGTAACACTTTACAATAAGGGTCACTAAGTTAATGGTTAGTTAATGCTTAATAAGGGTTAGTTAATGCTTAATAAGCTTTAACTAACCCTTAATTAACAGTTAACTAATGTGTAATTTACTAATGGTGTTCAGGTTAACTAAGGTATTAATTTATGCATTATTTAATAGTTTATAAAGATGACTATTAAATAATGTATAAATTAATACCGTTACACCATTAGTAAATGATTACCAGACACATTAGTTAACTGTTAATTAAGGGTTAACCTTAATTAATGTACCCTTATTGTAAAGTGTTACCATAATAATAATAATAATGCCAAATGTCAAAACTTACAGATAAAATTACTTTTATTGAGTTCATGTGGCTCCTTTTTGTTTTTGAATCCGAAATGTGAAAGAGGTATTTTGGTCAAGTGGGGCTGCCGTACTTCTTGAAGCTGAAGTGACATGATCACTAGCGTTCCCCCTACAGGTTGGCATCTTTATTAAAGTGAAAACCTAAAAATCCTCTTCTGTAAAACAACAGATGACGACTACTGTTATCAAGATTTACAGCATCTATTCTAAATCTGAAAAATGAATATGTACTGCATACTGTATTGGTGTATTGACTTTTTCACCCAACGCTAGTCTAGGGTCCAACTCATCCATACACTTGATAACAACCATGTCAATAAACATGTCATTATTACAGTGACAGGTAATGGATCATAGAGTCCGCTGCTGGTAATGGCCATTATGGAAGGTAATAGTCGGTTAGCATGAGGAAGACATATATGATAAATCAAGCACAAATCGTTTTGTGGTTGTCTTCATAATGGACACTATGGTAATTGTTCCATATGGCGAGTACACAGCGCAAACCTCATCCCTTCTCAGAGTGAAGAGGTTTGGCGAGTTTTCTCCAGGACTTAGTGTCTAGAGGCTTTCCGCTCCGGGTCTGGCTGTCAGCGGTTCTTATATCCCGAGGGGGGAAAGTAGGACGTCGTCTCTTTTTAAACAGAGACAGAAGCAGAGAGGGGAAGAGGCGAGAGCAAAACTGTAGGAGGAGGAGGAGGCCGACACAGAGAGCTGATATGAGTAGGACGGACTTGAACAAAGAGAAGGAGAGAGAGAGATAGATTCTGCTTGTGATGGAGAGACTCCCATCCCTTCGCCAGTTCCACTTTCAAGGGAATTCAACAGACTGGGCTCAAATAGAAGATAGAACATAGAAGAAGATGGTTTGGTAGTGTTTGTTTGTGGGGAGTATTGGTCAATTGAGGTTACTGTTGGATAAACTGGTCTTTCTCCTCTTCTACGATGGATTTCTCCATGTAGAATTGTTGAACGTTGGGACGCTTCACGTTACCTTCACCTAAAACCAATGCTTTAAAGAAGACTGTAACGTGTAGGGCTATGTCAAACTGGAACAAGCTACCACTCCATTTAACCCAGATTACTAGTAAAATCAGTTTTAAAAGAGAGCAATCATTCAGGAAGAAATCAGTTGAGGCTACATATGATATTCTGTATGTGAAGGTTGATTGTATTTGTGGTGCTAACTAAGGTAATGCTTCACTGTGCACTAGTAGTATTGGGCAGTTATATATACTGATATATACCTAGTTTACTTTATTACTATTATTTGCTTTAACCATTTACTGTTGAGGTGACATTATGAATGTTCTTCTCTTATTTTTATTTCATTTTGTTTTGTTGATATTGTGGATTGTCCATTATGTGATGTTTGAATGTCTTGTCTTTTGTGTGGATCCCAGTAGAGCTGCAACGATTAATCGATTAGTTGTCAACTATTAAATTAATCGCCAACTATTTTGATAATCGATTAATCGGTTTGAGTAATTTTTGAAGAAAAATAAGTCAAAATTATCTGATTCCAGCTTCTTAAATGTGAATATTTTCTGGTTTCTTTACTCCTCTATGACAGTAAACTGAATATCTTTGGGTTGTGGACAAAACAACATTTGAGGACGTCATCTTGGGCTTTGGGAAACACTGATCCACATTTTTCACCATTTTCTGACATTTTATAAACCAAACAACTAATCGATTAATCGAGAAAATAATCGACAGATTAATCGACAATGAAAATAATCGTTAGTTGCAGCCCTAGATCCCAGGAAGAATAGTTGCTACTGCGGTAATAACTAATAAACAATAAAACAATCAACGTCGGTGCAAAATTGCGGTTCTAGAAAGAAGCCCGGACTGACACCAAAACCTGACGTTAACCATGTGTTTTAGGGTGGATTTTTTTCTTGAAGAGCTTTTCCATGTCCTCGAAGCTACCTGTCCCAAGCTACGCAAGACAAGATGAAAGGACAGACTGCTCCAGACAGAACAGTCTGCAGAAGACGCTGTTGTTGTCGAATATATGCATTATACCATACACTCTGAACCCAGCTTTTTGATGCCATGCAGACATATAAGCCTCTGATTTTGGAGTGCTTCTTTATTTGTGGACAGTATGACAAAATGACAAGCAATTTAAGAGCTTTACCATGTCCTCTTATCTCTGCCAAGCTAGGAAAAGCAGAAAAAACAATCATAATAATAATAATTAAAACCATCTTCAAGACACTCACACAATACACTGTTGTTGTCACGTACACAATAACTCTGCTCAGCGTCTGGAGCGAGGCTGCAGGCTAGTCATAGCAGATTAATATACAAGTCTCTATAAACATTAGCAAATCCAAACAATGCTAAGCACACAGCCGTAAATGCAGCCAGCCATCCAATTAAAGACCTATAACTGTTCCAAGCCGGGTCTGGGTGTTTATTTACGCCCCTGTGATGGAGCTTTATGGGAAGTCGCTGAGAGGCGGCGGCCAGCGGGACTGTGGGTAAGCGGCGGGGCGAGAGACAGCTGGGGGAAAAAAGTGAGAGATTTGGCCTTTTTTTTTTTTTTTTTTGGCCGAGTGTTAAGTGCCCGTCGTTTTCTCACGGACCGGATGGACGAGGACAAGTCAGCGTGTCCTATGTTCCCAGGGTCCTATGTTCCCATGGTCCTATGTTCCCAAGGTCCTAAGTTCCCAAGGTCCTATGTTCCCAAGGTCCTATGTTCCCAAGGTCCTATGTTCCCAGGGTCCTATGTTCCCAAGGTCCTATGTTCCCAGGGTCCTATGTTCCCAGGGTCCTAAGTTCCCAGGGTCCTATGTTCCCAAGGTCCTATGTTCCCAAGGTCCTATGTTCCCAGGGTCCTATGTTCCCATGGTCCTATGTTCCCAAGGTCCTATGTTCCCAAGGTCCTATGTTCCCAGGGTCCTATGTTCCCAGGGTCCTATATTCCCAGGGTCCTATGTTCCCAGGGTCCTATGTTCCCAAGGTCCTATGTTCCCAGGGTCCTATGTTCCCAGGATCCTATGTTCCCAGGATCCTATGTTCCCAGGTTCCTAAGTTCCCAGGGTCCTATGTTCCCAGGGTCCTATGTTCCCCAGTTCAATATTCTGTTAACACACATTAACCCTCCTATTGTGTTCAGGTCAAATTTGACCCGTTTCAAGTTAAAATATTTCATAAATATTATCCAGTTTTTTTTATTGGAACAAGGCTTCAAAACAGCTATATAAACACAACAAAACCAATGGTTATCATTTTATTTGATTTTGAAGGTCTCTGGATGGCCTGTGCCTAACCTGGATAGCTCTGATAAAAAGCCCTTCTGTTCTTTGAAACAGTTGTGGTCAGGGCTCTGGGTAAGAATCTACAAACAACCAACCTAACCCTAACCCTAGAACTGGGGAACATAGGACCCTGGGAACATAGGACCCTTTGTCATGTTCCCATTATGTGCCATATAAATCTGGGGAACATAGGACCCTGGGAACATAGGAATGACTCCAAACATTTTTGGTGCTATTGGCGATGTGCCGCGTATTTCTGGGCCCCATTTTGTTCTTTGGTGGTGTATCTTTCTTTTTTTAACACATCAACGGTAAACATCAGGTTTTGGTGTCACTTCCTCAGAATCAAAGAGCAAGGGCTTCTTCCTAGTCTCACTATATTTGTACCAACGTTCTACTACCATACAGGGAGAAATCCATCGTAGAAGAGGAAGAGAAACCAATTCCTCCACCGACAGTAACCTCAACTGACCAGAATGCAATGCAGCCACACATGTGTTTTGGCCGCGACCATAGACACGCCCCAATGTCCACTTTAAGTCCACTTTAACCTGGATAAATAAAGGTTAAAACTATTTTTTTTTCCAACCATCTATATGTAAATCAGACATATATTGAACCGAACCGAGATAAGAAGTGAAGCGTCGACATGTCTAATAACATATTCTCTCTTTTTTTTTTTTTTTTTTTTTCTTTCCTTCAGCATCCCAGCATCAGCTCGGCCTTCGTCAGCATTTGTGTGCTTTCAGCGTTCGGGACGCGCGCTGTATTCCTATTCTGACTGGTCAGAGAGAGAGAGAGAGAGAGAAAGAGAGAGAGGAAGATGACCTTGGCTTCCCAGACTGGTGCGGCCCCGGTCGCCCACGTGCGGCGAGCAGATAAGCGGGCCGTGCTGAGAAGCCAGACCTGACAAAACCCTGACGCCACGCAGCTCTGAAGCTGACAGCACCGGGCCGGACACACAGCGTTTTTTTTTTTTTTTTTTTCCGAGAGATAGGCCAGTGCATATGTAGGAACACCGGGGGGGGGGGGGGGACGGGTTTATATGTGATGCTTCCATTCAACATCTGCACGCCCACACACAATCCCTCCTTATCTGCTCTATATTGTGACTCATTTTCTTAAAGCGACTTTAATTACAGCTGCACGGTTGTGAATAATGGGAGCTTCAACAAAAAAAAAAAAAGAAATGGCGACGGTAAATTCGCTGGCACTATTTTAGTCCTGCTCGGGGATTATTGCGTCGTTGCCGTGTTTGGTCCGAACGGTTTGACCCTCGCTCACGTATTATATGCAGGGAAACACATAAGCTTCAGGCAGTGCTTCCTTTGTATGTATTTCACAGCATCAGGAAGCGTTCACCTTGACAACTTGCTAAAAAGGAAAACGGGAGACGATTCATCTTCTCCACCACATTTCACTTTATTTTCCCAATACCTTTCCAGACATCAGGCCTTTCTGTTTCACTTACTGCTCATATGTCAATTAAATCTTTGTCATCCATCCAGAGGTAATCTGATTGCAATGCAAGATGGATGGATTTATGAAACCATCGTTTTTGGTGCCTTCTGTGCAGTTAATCTCTAGTCTCAGAGGCCTAAACCAGGCTGTTTAAATCTCTAATCCTTGTTTGCCATCCTGCTAGCAACAATGGGTAAACAATGCCTCAGCCTATATATAATACCCATCTCTTACAATGACTGACATGGACATTCTCTGGTGTGTGTGTTTGTACAACTGCATGTGTGAGTGAACACACATGCAGACGCACTTGTACTTGTTTGTACAGAACGTCAAAGCCTGACCTGCCTTTAGATTACCAGCGAGTACAAATACATAAAGCGTGACTGAGCAGGACTAAGGGTTAGGGTTAAAAAAACAAGAAGATATACAGTATATAACCTATCATAGTATGAAATGCGTGGCTCCATGGTAAGCACGCACACAGTAGGCTAATGTTATGATCCATGCTTCAGAAAACGTCTATTTCACTCCTAATGCGCATCCTTTCCTTTCCATGATGGTGCCAAAACGCAAAATTGTTCCGTTTTTCTTTGGTGTGACAAAAGAACAGAAGCACAATCACTAGTGTCTTTGAGGTGTCCATATTTGTTCTATTTACCATTTACAAAAACCACTTACTTTGGTCGTATTTTCGACTTCTGAACTCGTAAGTAGGAACTACCGAGGAGCACATGAAGATAGCAATAGTACATTTTAGCATACACTATGTTGAGTGATAGTAGCCACTAGTGTTATCTCAAAAGTGCCCTATGGCAGTGATTCTCAACCTTTTTCATATCAAGGACCCCTAATTTAGACCACATTAGGGCCACGGACCCCCATTTGATGAGATTTCGTCTCTCAAACCCATGATATGATTTTGTCCAGAATTCCATGACTCCATTCCAGACTATTTGTATTGTAGGTAGAGAGATAACAGTGAAACTATGATCAAAATAGTCATTCTTCTACATTCTCTAATTGTGTTAACTTCTTGTAAATGAAATAATGCTGAAGATTAACAATTCACCAGTTTGCTGGGGACCCCCTGGAACCCCCTAAAGGACCCCTGGTGGACCCCGGACCCCACGTTGAGAACTACTGCCCTATGGGGCTAAGTCTGGCAGTTCTGTGTAGTTAACTGGTTACATTTACATACAATCTTTTGAACTAGCAGGGATTACTTTCCCTCTTTCCATAGGAAGTGAAGGTGGTGAGCAGTGGAGTGTACAGTTAAAAATCACTCTCAACTAAAAGAGTTCTAAGAATAAACCTGCTACATCAGCTATAATGACTTAATGATATTTCATTTTTTAAATTTACGACTATTGCTAAAAGGTCAGTCTTCTTACTTTGGATAAACCTAGTGGCCTGCTATCACTAAACATAGTGTATGCTAAAGTATTAGCATGGGGCTCCAACGATCTACTGGCGACACATGGATGATTTTGGTGGCTATATTCTCATCATTTAATGGGTAAGCTCACCAATGGGACAATCTACCCAAAACCCTTTGTATTTCGTCAACAGCCTGGATCACTGTGTTACAGTCATATGCCTGTAACACCCTGAGGGCCACTGTAAATCCCCAGAGCCCCCCACCCCCCCACCCCCCTCCACACACAGTATTACCAGGCTGTCTGCTTCAGTAGTCTTAGCATTGTTTTCAGCTCAACCCTCCACCTGTCAGTCCACTGCAATCTCCTCCTGCATCGAGGATGCTGTGACAAGCCTGTCCCTGAGGGAGGAGTGTGTGTATGTGTGTGTGTGTGTGTGCGTGTGTGTGTGTGTGTGTGTGTGTGTGTGTGTGTGTGTGTGACAGCGGGCTCCCAGCCAGGGGCCTTTCTGTAAATCAATGGCCCTTTACCTAACGTCCTCTTATCAGTGTGAAGCGAGGAGTTACACAAAAGGCACTTTAGGGCTGCCACTGACTCAGAGTAACCTTGGGACAACTAAAGTTTGGAAGGGATAGCAGTGTTATGCAGGTAGTGAATACTGTCAAATATTATGATGCATATTGTAATGTTTTTCTTTATAGAGACGCACCATTGTGTCTCTATAAAGAGGAAATTGCTGTTGTTGCAGCCATCTTACCTGCTTAACTATTCTCAGAACACAAATCTAAATGACACTCTTTTATCAGCAATGTAATCTAAAACTAGGAGAGAGACATTCTCAACACTCTTACGTTTGCTACCAAAAACACATTTAGCTGGGTGATACAATGCAAAGCATTTTGTTTTGCCAGGAAAATATTCCATTCAACAAATTTGCATTTTAGGTATTTTAAGCATGGGGTCCGTGTCTAAATTGCTCAAGGACACCACAACAGGACACATGGCTGTTGGTGGGATGGAACAGTCTCTCTAAGCCACTGGTTCTCAACTTTTTTCATATCAAGGACCCCTAATTTAGTCCACATTAGGGCCACGGACCCCCATTTGATGAGATTTTGTCTCTCGGACCCAAATCTGAGAATATTTTTATTGTCAGATATGATTTTGTCCAGAATTCCATGACTATCTGTACTGTAGGTAGAGCGATAACAGTGAAACTATGATCAAACTAGTCATTCTAAAATGACAAAATAATGAAGTTTAACAATTCCTCAATTTGCTGGGGACCCCCTGGAATGCCCTCAAGGACCCCTGGTGGTCCCCAGACCCCACGTTGAGAAGCACTGCTCTAAGCCACACTGCCAAATATTGAGTATTCTTAACTACTTTGAGTTTCGCCCCCCTTTTGAAAGCCAAATGAAAAAGGAGTTCTTCGTAATGTACATGCTACCATAAGCAGCTTCAAAACTGGAGCCATTTGCTTCCCTTCAGGGGTGAACGCATCAAATTTCCTCTCAACATCTTAACGTTTTGCCTGCACATTACTGTAAGGTAATGTCTGGAACTCGACGTCTATAGAACTCCATGTAATCTCAATGTAAGTAAAGCATTTCCAAGTGTTTCTTTTTAAGTGTCATGATGCTTTGTATTCCAGATTCCCTTTTTGCCTGCAATGTCAATGAGTGGCTAATCCCTGGAGTGCCGCCGTGCATTGGAATGAGACTACTCAACAAAATAATGACTTTAACAAATGCGTTCTTTCCGGCACGTATCATGTGATGGAGAGAGGGAGGTAGACCGGCTCTTTAGGCGGCTGAGTTTGAGCTAATGACAGTAAACTAGGGGGATATTATGGCACGTAGCGTTGCGCTGTGAAATCTTATGTGGCAGTCGGTCAAAGTGAGCTAAGCTTTCTCTCTTCTTCTTCTTTTTTTTTCTTCTTCTTTTTCGGTCAGGCTAAATGACTTGAGGATTTCTGAGCTGGTGGATACAGAAGCTCTGTGATGTGACTAACCGGATTAACGGTTAGCTAGGACTTCATGGGAGGGAGATGCGTTCTGGACTCGTCGTCCTCTGCTGCAACGGCAACGCAAAACAGCCTTTAATGTATAGAAACTTATGGACAATACACTCAAACACACCCACATCACAGAGCACACACACACAAACAGACACAGCTTTACTGTCAATGACAGCTTGAGGACTTGGTGTTTAACCGAAATGAGAAATATGAGATTCAGACACTAATGTATCAAAAGGCTGTCAAGATCTTTAAAAGAATGTATAGCCGCCGTGGCATGAATTTGTCTCATGTCTCTACCTTGCAGTTCTTTAAAGCAGTGGTTCTCAACGTGGGGTCCGGGGACCACCAGGGGTCCTTGAGGTGGTTCCAGGAGGTCCCCAGCAAATTGATGAATTGTTAAACTTCAGCATTATTTCATTTACAAGAAGTTAAGTTAGAGAATGTAGAAGAATTACTGTTTTGGTCATAGTTTCACTGTTATCTCTCTACCTACAATACAGATAGTCATGGAATTCCGGACAAAATCATTTCTAACAATAAAAAATATTCTCAGATTTGGGTCTGAGAGGCAAAATCTCGTCAAATGGGGGTCCGTGGCTCTAATGTGGACTAAATTAGGGTCCTTGATATGAAAAAGATTGAGAATCACTGCTTTAGAGTATTGGACAACACTACAGCCACATATAAGAATACTAAGGATGACATCTCCGTGTTTTTTTGGAAATCATCATTGAGCCACAAGCACTGGTCAAGCCAGGTTCATGCAACACAACGCAGCCTTTAGCTTGCTAGCTAGCCTGGCTAGCATTACAGGTATAGCGAGCTAGCATAGTTAAAAACCACATCAACACACATTGTAGCTTCCAGAATTCATGTCAAACAGTAAATTGTGACTTGTGTAGTGCTAAATTTGGCTTCTCAGTGACAAGTGTTTAGGTTTTTAGGTGACAATAATGAATTTACCCAGTATTTTTCAGTATATTGTAGGTTAGCCACGAAAGGTTCCTAGCAAAAAGGTATTTGCAAAAATTGGGCAATTTCTTTCCGTGCCAATGAAGTCTAATTGTGTCTTTCTTTAAATAGTTAGTGATCATAGATATATGAAATTTAAGTACAGCCAATGGTTTCATTGTTCAGGCGTGTAACAGGGAAGTGTAAGAAATTAGACCAATAAGTTCAAGCTCAAAGCTCTATAAGAAGCCTTCCTTGCAAATACTCACATCTTAGGCAAATCTATTGTAAAATTACAAGAAATTGGTTTTAAATGGCCAAAATGTTTTGGAAGGAGACCCTCAGACCTCCCTTCTGAGGGTTTGGATTTTTGGACCTCACTAAAGACTTTGGTCTGGCCATGACCCTGGTGATGAGATCAGAAGCAATACTTATGTAATGAGAAGTGACCATCAGTGTGTTAGCAGTGACATTCTAGATAACAGCAGATTAGTAAGGTCATGGGAATAGAAACGCGAGCACCGGTCATTCCGGAGGATCGTGGGAAGCAGAGGTGTTACAGCACTTCCCTGGGAAAGTGAGTGTTAGAGAATGACTCATGACACCCAGGCCTCACAGTTTTATATGATTCAGGTCAATTTATGGCCTATCGTGTTCTTTTGAGTGAAGGTAGTTTGGTGCCCATAAGAAAAGGAAATCCAAGCAAAGTACATAACCGTTGTTGTTCAAAGGTTACATTCATTTGTGTTTGAATTTAGGAATGGCAATATACATGAGTGGTGCCGGTGGAAAATAGAGCAGGTCGGCAGATTATTGGGACACACTGTGTTCCTTCTCCTCAAAACAAACCAAAGTGCATTGTATCTTTTCTCTCGTGTTAAGAATCTTCAGTCTCTAATGCTGCAATATATTCTCATTATTGTCTCGGGTCTGTATTATCTCAAGCAGCCGACTTCACTCGGTTATTTATGCGCGCTGCTTTGGCAAAATCGTGGAATTTTACCGAGACATTCGTGCCAGTTTTTATGGCTCTGTTTACTATTGTCTGTCAGCTTGTGCTTGCAGAGTGCACGCTCGTTTGTCCTGCAGGCTCTCCAATTACCACCGCACTGATGCTCATAGGATAAAGGATAGGGTAGATGATGTGATTGATTGCAATGTTTAGGGCTTGATCATAAATATGCATCTCTGTGCGGTGCAATCAAACTAGGGGGGGGGGGGGGTGGTTGGTGGGGGGACTGTCCCAAAAGAGACTGCGGAGACAGAGGGAGAGGGGGAAGAAGAGACGAGGGATTTGTTTGGGAAGCGATTTGGCGAGGTGCAAGCCAGACAGTGAACGCAGCGTTGCTTTGAAGTCTGTGAAGCGCTGCTCCAGACAACCACGAGATGGGACTTCCAATTTCCAATTACTCATGGCTATGTGCAGATGTAAGAAACCTATATTCAGTGAGCTCCATGCAGGGAATAGCAAGCTGGGTTTTTTTTTTTTTTGTGGGTGCAGGTAGATTTGGGGGGGCCATGAGAGTTTCCCCCGACCACCGAATAGGTGAGGTAAGTCACCGTGCCTTAAACAGCTGCCAACACTAAAAGGATTTCATTAGTTTGGGTTTCAGCTGAGGGTTTTAGTGACCCATGATGGTCTAAATGCTGTTTCCCACCCTGACAAGAATACAATTCTGAGGAAAACACTGTTATCGATTTAAAACTGATGCGACAGATTGTACACATGTCACTGTCAATTATTGAGAGACACTCCCACAGGAGAATAATTGTCCCACACCTGTGCTCACAGAATGGGCGGAGCATTATCTATTTAAGATCATTGTTGTAAGAACTGTTTAAAATACTCTTGACGAAGGTCCAGAGGGACAGTGGCGTGTCCAGACTGGGGTGGCTGCGGTGGGGCACAGACTCAAGCAAGGGTGGCACTTAGGAAGGATGTAGGAAGGTCCCAGGTCAGAATTCTGAATTCCGAGTCAGAATTCTGACTTTAACTCAGAATTCTGACTTTATTCTCAGAATTCTGAGATTAATCTCAGAACTGAAATATATTTTTCACTTCCATACAAGGCCCAGGTTGAAAACAACCAGAAATATCCGGCATCACTGTCAACTGTATGCATGTAAAAAAATGTATGCTACTAACATTACTTCTTGGTCTTTATCTTCAGGTGCGTGCTTTTCACATTGATCCCTAATTTGGTTTTCTCTTTGCTCCCCTTGGCGTGTTTCTTGGAACTCAAGGAGCGTAGTTTTGGAAAAAGAAATTAACTGCCTTGATGGTCCCGCCTCTAACATGGCCATCAGCCAGTCATAACTCAGGATTTTGGGGTGGCACCTGGGGTGGCCAATCAGATTTTCCACCCCTGGCCACCCCCTAGACACGCCCCTGCAGAGGGACCGAAACGTTGGTATGATCAATAAATTGTGATGCTGAGCAACAGCAGTGTGCGGGATCTTCTTTCCTCAAGACTGAAGTGATACTTTCCAAGGCAACCTGCATCGGACATAGATGGATGTGCAAATATCTCCATGGGAAAAAATCGATTTAAAACTAAAAGCTTTCAGGTACAAATAAATATAGAGCTAACCAGCTTGCGCATTACTAATTTAACTAATTTACACCACCTCTCACACTACACCTTACGCTATCAGCAGCTGCTGCCGTACAAATTACACACATAGAGTATCTGTCAGCTTCTGAATCTCTCCGCCTGTTTACATTTGATAATTAGCCGGGGCTGCTAATGAATTTGGATTACTGTGTTTATCACACTGAGGCAGTACAAATGCTGACTACACGGGCTTTTAGTGAACATGACTCACATCGGGATGCATCCATATTGCAGCAGGGATTTGTCCTTTTTTGGTATTTTGCATCACAGATGAAGCCCGACATTAGCTCTTTTGGAGGAAATGTCACGTTTTACTTACCGGGCGATCGGAGGGATCGGCGTAAACTAGACGACCAGGGTTACATAATGTTCGACTGATACCACACTGTGTGAACGTTAGTGTACACGCCGTCCTCTATTTCTGAGTCACACAGAGGCAAAGTTTGGGTATTTGGAGCAGGACTCCACGGTGCTGCACAGTGCACACCGCTTGGCAGAAGCTGTGCTGTTTATATATCTACTCATACTGTCTTGAGAGGAAAAGCAACGTGAGCCAAGCCTGGCTCCGCTCCAAACCCGCCTATACTACTACTACTGCTAGTTAGAAGCACTTCCACTGTATAGTATGTGTTTTTGAACCTTTATTTACCCTGCCAGTCGACTGAGTAACACCCGGCTTCACATTCACACGGTTCCACACGTTCACAATGGGAGCGGCGTGTTATGTTCGCTAAATGCTAGACTGCCATCACCCCCAGTCAACAACAACACACACACACACACACACACACACACACACACACATACACTGCAAAAAACACCCAACAAGTCATTTATTCTCATATTCAGCCTTCAAATCTTATTTTTCTTAAAACAAGAGAACAATTCCGCCAGTGGGGTGAGATCACTCTACTTGTTTCCAATGCAGTTTCACTTGTTTTGTGAATTTTCTAGAAATGTGAGTGAAAAGTCAGAAAAAGGCAGATCACTGCACTATTATAAAAAAAAAATGACACTTGATTCTACAAAATAATTTTGATTTGACTTGATTTGCATTGCAAACAAGTGAAATTATCTAACACCATTGGCGGATTTCTTCACTTGTTTTAAGAAAATAACGATTTTCGGACTCAATAATAGACTAAATCAGTGGTTCTCAACGTGGGGTCCGGGGACCACCAGGGGTCCTTGAGGGGGTTCCAGGGGGTCCCCAGCAAATGGATGAAAAATTATACTTCACCATTGTTTCATTTACAATAACACAATCAGAGGATGTAGAAGAATGACTATTTTGGTCATAGTTTCACTGTTATCTCTCTACCTACAATACAGATAGCGATGGAATTCTGGACAAAATCATATCTAACAATAAAAAATATTCTCAGATTGGGGTCCGTGGCTCTAATGTGCACTAAATTAGCGGTCCTTGATATGAAAAAGGTTGAGAATCACTGGACTAAACGACTTAGTTAAGATGGAGGGATTTTTTTTGCAGTGTACACACACACACACACACACACACACACAGCATCCTAAATCCTAAATCAGTCTGATTTAGAGCCCAATCCATCCTCCAGACACACATCTGTCTGCCTCTCAGCCCTCCTGTCTGCCTGCGAGGGCCGGCGGGGCAGCTAACGTCCACGCTGACCCCCGGTGTGTCCAGGCTGAAACCGACGTGACCCCCCCCACCCCCCACCCCCCTCCCCGCACGTGCCGGCGTGAGTTCGCGAAAACAAAGCACTCATCATTAAAACCCTAAAAAGGAGCGAGGTTAGGCTGTGTTTTGACCGAGTCTCCACCCCCCCCCACCACCCCCTCCGACTTAATTCCTGCCAAAATCTACCCCTCCCCCCCGAGATTTCAATCTATAGCCTGTCTGGCTGGAGTGAAACCTCTGTCCCTGAAGGCAAATGGCGGATATGCCTCATTGATTCGCTCTCATTACATTCCAAATCATCTGAAAATGCCTTCCCTCTCATTTCATTAACATTCCAAATAGAAATCCCATGCTCTGAAACTAATCCGCCCCGTCCCCCTCGTTGGCTGGCCGGCACATATGCATAAATAAATGGTTATATGCAAAACCCCCCAGTGAGTGAACGGTATATTATTCAGGCAAATGTGAACATAGATTACTGATGTGTCTTTATGGCAGTGGTTCTCAACCTTTTTCATATCAAGGACCCCTAATTTAGTCCACGGACCCCCATTTGATGAGATTTTGTCTCTCGGACCCAAATCTGAGAATATCTTTATTGTCAGATATGATTTTGTCCAGAATTCCATGACTATCTGTATTGCAGGTAGAGAGATAACAGTGAAATTATGATCAAAACAGTCATTCTTCTATATTCTCTAATTGTCTTAACTTCTTGTAAATGAAGTTTAACAATTCATCAATTTGCCTTGGACCCCCTGGAACCCCCTCAGGGACCCCCTGGTGGTCCCCGGACCCCACGTTGAGAACCACCGCTTTACGGTACCGAAATATGGTTGGTTTATGAATACAGAGACAGTAAAACAAATAGACTTTCAGAGAGCTACAGCTCCATGGAAGTCAGGCTCCGCTCCTCTCAATCGACTGATCTAAAAAAAAAAAAAAAAAAAAAAAAAAAAGAGAGAGAGAGAATTTTCTCTGAGCGGGCGAGGTTATCACAGAGAAAGGGTGGCTTTTGCAGACAAATCCTCTAACCCAAAGCTCTGCCAGATTGGATCCAGGGGCTACCGTGACTCACACACTCCACTATGTGTGTGTGTGTGTGTGTGTGTGTGTGTGTGTGTGTGTGTGAGAGATGTGGCACAATTCTTCCGCCATCCATTTTGAATGGAAGTGGGGAGAAGGGGATGCATGTGCTATTTTCAGCAGCTGAGGAAAAGAGCTCACGCGCGGGGAAAAAAAAAAAAAAAAAAGAAAAAAAAAAAAGGATTATCTACATGGACAAATATAGAGCAGCAAAGAGTGGATTAGCAAAACATTATATTCTAAATGCACCGCCAAAGATAGCAGGAGGATTCTATGAAATGACATTTTTTGTTTGCCAATTCAGAATCTCAACACAATTACTTATTATTATCATTTCAGCTTCATTTTTCAGCACATTCTTCGCTCCGATTGGATCCCGCCCTTGGATGTTACTTTCCGAAGAAAAAAGAACAATTGAATATTCGCAAATAATTCCTTGAAACGTGTCACTCCTTGTCACTTAACCGATAACGTCAAAGGCTTCCGTTTCATAAATTGTGGTTCTGACGCGGCGAGCGGGAAAATCCATAGCGGTCTGCGTTGATGGACTTGACGGACGGTAACGGAAAGGTCAGGTATCGATTCTCTGCTTTGCGGAGGCTCCCCGGGAAGCGATCCTGGTCTGCAGTATCAAACGTAGTTCTTGTTCACGCCTCCGGCACAAGAATGCCAACTATCCCGCCTCAAGCTTCACGATGTTTGAAGTGTTCTTTAAAGCGGTGGTTCTCCAGGGCGGGGGGGGGGGGCCTTGAGGGCATTCCAGGGGGGGTCCCCCAATTGTTAAACTTCATTATTTTGTCATTTTAGAATGACTGTTTTGATCCTAGTTTCACTGTTATCTCTCTACCTACAGTGCATGGAATTCTGGACAAAATCATATCTGACAATAAAAAATATTCTGGGTCCGAGAGACAAAATCTCATCAAATGGGGGTCCCGTGGCCCTAATGTGGACTGAATTAGGGGGTCATTTAAGGTAAAGCACCGATATTAAAGGAATCTTTCACCCCAAAACTGGAAAACCGATGTCGGGGCGGGACATAACACAGGGAGGGATCATTCCAAAGTCTAAACCGGTGGTTCTCAACGTGGGGTCCGGGGACCACCAGGGGTCCTTGAGGGGGTTCCAGGGAGTCCCCAGCAAGTTGATAAATTGTTCAATTTCACCATTATTTCATTTACAAGAAGTGAACACAATTAGAGAATGAAGAAGAATGACTGTTTTGATCATAGTTTCTCTGTTATCTCTCTACCTACAATACAGATAGTCATGGAATTCTGGACAAAATCATATCTAATCTTCAAATGGGTCCATGGCCCTAATGTCTACTACATTTGGGGTCCTTCATATGAAAAAGGTTGAGAATCACTGGTCTAAACCAATGGCATATCAGTCAGGGAGAGAAAGGCAGTTTGATTTGATGGGAGGGGCGGAGAGGCGGGGCGGCTCAGAAATCTGCAATGGTTTTTAATTGGTTGGAATTTATATTTAGCTCCTGTTTTCCAGGAAGTAAAATGGAATAATGGGAGTTCTTTTCATGGGGACTTTAAGTTCGTAGGACCACCAAACACATCTCCATCTCAGCCTTCTCCCATACTACTGAAGTTATCGGGGCCATCTTTTTACAGCTCCAAAAAAAAAGTATAAAACGTCCATCAGATTTGTCCAAACGTCTTGTGCGGCATAGTCCAAGTGTTTCGTAGCCAAACAATCGTAACTGTGGGGTCTCTGGGGACTATTGCTTTAACACTGATAAATAAAGACTTATGACTGCATAATTCAGCTTCACTCAAGTAAAAAAAATCTGACCCTATTCCTATTTCTTATTAAGAATCCAGTTATCACATTTTCATAAAACACTGAAACTCTGAAATGTTTTTTTTTTTTTCTCTTCAGTTGCACAAAGACAGAGCATGCTTGAGAAGTTTCTTCAATTCTCCAAACCGTCATTTTGCCTCTGCCTGCGCATTAATCCCGACAGGGCTATTAAGTAGACAACCATTAAGTATCCCGCCCCCCCCCCCCCCCCCCCCATTGGAGCGCTAAATGAACTTGGAAAGCTACGGCTGCAGAAGAGCAAGTTCCCTAATCCACGCCGGCTGTCTTAAGAGGGACGCGGTTGCTAGCGGCAACCGAAACCTCGGGTCTCTCTTGCGATAGGTCAGGATCTCCACCTCCACCTCCCCCCTCATCTCATCATCATCCACGTCCGGGGAGGGGACAGCAGCAGTGTGAGGACCTCCAGGAGCCCACGGGCTGTTTTCAGATGACACACTTGTGGTGGTTGTGGTGGTGGTGGTGGTGGTGGGGGGGGGGGGGGGGGGGAGTGGGTAAAGGACTCAACTGCGCGCCACTCAAATCCTTCCCCCTCTGCACTGATCACAAGCCCTGCCGTCTGGGTGTGAGGATGATTGCCAGTTTTTTTTTTTTTTTTTTTTTTTAAAGGCTTAGGCTGTCCAAAGTTTATTTATTTATTTCGAGATTCCATGAATATTAATGGGCCACAACTCAGCATCCAGCCTTTCAAAGGGGCTTCAATCTCCCTCATTTTTTTCCCCCTTCGGTCCCGGTCCCCGGTCGCCGGCGACGCAAGCAAAACTTTCACACTACCCAACAGAGTTCATTTCCCACAGAGTCGAGGGAAACTCAAAGCATTAATCTCCATCTGTTGGAGTGAGTCAGTGCTTTATATCATGCGCAGTGATGTAATGGTAAATAAAAAAGGTCACTGTTTATCCCGATGACCTCCAGTTGGTGATCATCATGAGGCAAGCAACTACCAACAGAACCAAAAAATCATGTATATTTTCAGAAAATGTTCACTATACTAGGACTGGGCGATATGGTTGAAATCATTATCATGATAATCATAAGGATTTTTCTCGATATCAATATACAGTACTGTGCAAAATCTTAGGCACCCTAGATTTTTTATATAAATTTCTTAGAAGTCTTAGATGTGTATTTGTTTTCTGCATTAGTGTGTCAGTAGACTGCTGTTTATTGTAATTTTTTTATATTCAGAAACTTTTCATTTCATTAGTTTTGAAAGTATCTTTGCTTTATGGATATCTTTGACATATTCCTAAGACTTCTGCACAGTGCTGTATATCACAATATGGTTCATGTATGCAAAATCACGTTAAATAATCAAATGAATGCTCATCTCATTGAACCGAATGGTAATGTTAGGTGTGATGTCGAACAAAACTGAAATTTTCAAATAATATTCCTACCATACCTCATTTTATGAGAGTTTTTATGTAAAATTTGCTTGTCATCATCAATTCAGACAGCAGAAATGTGTGTCACGATATCAAAATATCTTCATATCATCACAATATGATTCCACTGAAAGACGATAAACGATAATATTGAATTATGGCCCAGCCCTACACTATACTGTATGCTTTTTCCTTTAAAAGACTGTTTGATGCTACTTACTATGACGTATACTAGAAATTGATGTCTCCACTTGCTTAGTGTCACTTTAAAAAGGCGGGAAACTCTATTCAGCAAATATAAAGGCGGGGTTAAGTGGGTTTACCCTCCACTACAGCCCTTGATCATGTGAAATATTTAACTTCCACTCAGCATTTCCTAATTGCAACATTTGTCCGGGCAAATGTTCCACACCTGACCTTGTAAAGCGACGGCCGAGGAGCCGGCGGACCCGGCGGAGCTGTCAGCGCGCGGGGGCCGGAGCGGCTGCATGACCTCGTTTCGGTCACGTTTTCCCGGCCCCGGGGGCCCCCCCCCCGGCGCTCGTCCTGAACTTAATCTAATCAGTAAACATGAACGCAGCAAGAACTCGGCGAGTCAGTGAGTCAGCGCAGACACCTGAGGGGGTCGGGATGATAGTGGCTGCGACTGACTGACCTCACAGAGTACACACCTCCCTGTTAACTGGAGAACACGATGGAGGGAGATATCGCTCAGGCCCCTACTGACTGGTTTATGGAATGAATATCAATGCTGGTGTGTTAATAACTTAGGATTTAGCGTTGAAAAAGAGTTAAAGCTTTAGTCAGCCAGACAAGTTTAATAAGAATGCATTCTTATGGACAAAATGGTAACACTTTACAATAAGGGTACATTAATTAAGGGTTAGTTAATGCTTAATAAGCATTAACTAACCCTTAATTAACAGTTAACTAATGTGTCTGGTAATCATTTACTAATGGTGTTCATGTTACCTAAGGTAATAATTTATATATTATTTTTTAATAGTCATCTTTATAAACTATTAAATAATGTATAAATTAACACCTTAGTTAACATGAACACCATTAGTAAATTACAGGGTTAGTTAATGCTTATTAAGCATTAACTAACCCTTAACTTAGTGACCCTTATTGTAAAGTGTTACCAATAAAACTTGTGTAGTTTGGCTCGTTAGGCTTTTTTCTGAAGTGAGAATATTGATCATCTCTTATCCTAACACTTTATAATAACTAATGTTAGTGAATGCATGAATTAATGTTGAACTAACATTAAATGTATTCATGTTTATTAAGCTATTAACTAATGCAGTTGTAAATGGTGTTCTCGCAGTTCTCCCTTTGTAAGACATAACCTCTTTGTTACTAAGCCATTCATTAACATATTAACAAAGCATGCCTAAAACTGGACTCATGTAAACTAGGCAATTTATTAATGCTTCATTGAAAATATGTACGTATTTCATTTAATTCAAACGGAAGTTAGGAAATCATGAACTAATGTATCTGCATTACCAAATTTTGTTCACCCCCTGGTTAATGCTGCTTATTGGGCTCTGCTGCTAAAATGCCTAATTGCTCCATTGATGTCAATAATGTGGAAACAAAGCATTATCATCTTTTGTATCTTTCTTTACTAATGGTTTCATAATATTAGTAGACATGAATTAATGTTTATTAACTGCTAAATAACTCATTTTGCTTCTCTTCCTGCCTAGAAACACCTATGTGGTAAATGGTTAAACATAGAAATTTGTAATGTTCACCCTTCAAATCTAAATTAACTTTAGCTAACATCAGCTAACAGTGGGATCTGTGAAGTGCATCAGTGTATGAGTATGGGGGATTAAGTAACAAAAATTTAATGATTAAAATAGATTAGGTGAAAAATTTGGTGATAAATTGTGAAATGATGTGATAAATCCAAACGCAAATATTTGATCAAAAATAGAGGTGATATGATAAAAACAGAGCCATTTTCATCATCTTTCTATCATTCATCATTTATCACATAAACAACAAAATTGCCATTTATAATTTCAGGTCAACCCTAGGGTGGAACAAAATCAACTGATAGATTTAAAGGTGATGAATATGAATCTGAATAGAAAAACAGTAAAAAAAAAAAAAAAAAAGGGTAACACTTTACAATAAGGGTCACTAAGTTAAGGGTTAGTTAATGCTTAATACGCATTAACTAACCCTTAATTAACAGTTAACTAATGTGTCTGGTAATCATTTACTAATGGTGTTCATGTTAACTAAGGTTTCAATTTATACATTATTTAATAGTTCATAAAGATGACTATTAACTAACCCTTAACTTAGTGACCCTTATTGTAAAGTGTTACCAAAAAGGGAGTGTTGAATTTCAAGTGACTTGATGAATTCAAATGCAATTTGATTAAATATCAAATTGCTATTAAGGTTGTTTATATATATTATATTTGTTGCGAGCAATTTTTGTTACTTCTGCCACCGATTTAGTGTTCAACACAAATAATTTGTTATCTCGCTCTCATAGCTAGATGTCAATCAAAAAACACTTAATCAAATTGCCTTTGAAAGCATTTAGCAATTTATGACTCAATTCAATTGCGATTTCATTATGCTGTTTTTCAATTAACATACCTTTTCATCACCTCTGCATTTATCACTACATTTTTGATACTTCCACTGTTCTAGGCACCAGAGGTTGCTTACCTTACATGATAAATGACAATTTTGTTGTTTATGGGATTAATGATGATTGATAGATAGTGGTGATAAATGATGAAACGTCTCTGTTTTCATTGAATCACCTCCATTTTAATCAAATTGTGTTTGGATTTATCAAATCACTTGACAAGTTATCACTCAATTTTTCAATTCACATGCGTTTTCATCACTCAGTTTTTCAGTTCACATGCATTTTCATCTATTTTTATCATATAGTTGTTGTTACTTCCACCCCACATAGGGGATGGTAAGTGAGCTAACGGTAGCTTTATTTGTCGGATCTCTTATTTATTGTTTTTGGTTTTTTTTATTTATTCTTATATATAGTTTTTAAGGGCTGAGATAGAGCCAGGGTAGATGCTTTTCATTGCATTTGAATGTACATTGTACTTTTTAAATGTATGTGACAATAAACTTGAACTTAAACTAGCTGAAGTTGATTTCTTTGCTAATGTTACTCACACACTGTTACAGCTGGTTTAGTTGAGTCCAACTCAAGACCAGGACTGGAATTGTGTTGCTCTGCCATTATAACGAGGGTTCAAAATTTACATCACGTTTCTCTGCTAATATTTCAACACATAAAACAAACATTACTTAGGCATTTTAGTAAATACAATTGGATTGCTAAATGATAGACAGCAATCATAGAATTAAGCCGTACTGTATCAAACACTTTACTGCTAACTTTATTGCTGCTGCTAATGATTATTTAATTGCCAAATTGTCACTTCAGAGACAGAGTCAAGACTAAGAAGAAGAGTAATAATGATGTCAATTTCAAAATGAGACTAAGACCCTTAAAATGTCTTGAGACCTAGACTGATTCTACATCGGGGCAAAGTTTATGACAGATTAAACATCTCCCCCTTGTTGAGCCTGGACTCCTAGATTATTGCCTTCACTTTGGAAACAAGGTGGGGCAATTAGGCCAATCAGCTCTTTAAGACCCGCGCTGTCGATGATAAGCCACGGCCTAATCTGTTCATTAAACTATTTATTTGCGGTGAAGAAAGTGGGGAGCGAGAATCAATGTAGCAGCCGGCCAGGCTTTGAGGATTATGGCTGAGCTGTCACTCAGGACCACAGAGGTCCCACTGCGAAGGGGCAAAAAAAACGCCACTGAAACTAGGGTTGGGTTCCGTTAGTCGGAACCGGTTCCAAGTTGGTAAAAATACCCGGATCCGTTAAGTACCGAGTCCAACAAATCTCTGGACTCTTTACTGGACTGACTGACTAAATCTTTACTGGACTGGACTGAACATGGCAGAAAGTGTGGCTGCACTTCAGTAAAACTTATTTATAATTTTGTTGTTTTATGACTTAATTGCAATTACAACATTGCTACAAGAATATTTTGCTGCTGCAGTAAGTGAAAAAACCCCAATACAGATTCTTTACTTTACAGTTTTCGATCTTAAATAGAAGGTTATTTATAACTTTGTTGTGTTAACTAATATTGCTGAAAGCTATAAAAACAATACCTATTTTTTAACAAAAAAATTGTCTTTTCTTCCCATCAAACTACCTAAAAAGATTTGATAAGGGATTCAAAAGGATTGGGATTTGATAGGCAAATTCGATACTGGATTCAGATTCAATAACTCATTTATAATTTTGTTGTTTTATGACTTAATTGCAATTACAACACTGCTACAAGAATATTTTTGTTGCTGCAGTAAGTGAAAAAAAACAATACATATTCTTTACAGTTTTAATTCTTAACTAGAAGGTTATTTATAACTTTGTTGTGTTACTTAACATTGCTGAAAGCTATAAAAACAATACCTATTTTTTACCAAAAAAATTGTCTTTTCCTCTCATCAAATTACCTAAAAAGATTTGATAAAGCATTCAAAAGGATTCGGATCTGATAAGCAGATTCGATACTGGATTCAGATTCAATAACATGTTTTTGAACCCTAACTGAAACTGGGGAAGACGTATGGGCAGAAATATGTGTCACTAGAAGCTGAAATTGAATTATTTATATTTTAATTTGAATTGCTCAACTTGAATAATTGCATAAAAAAACCTTAATTTGAATCACATCATTTGAATTTGTATTGTTTAACTTGAATAATTGCATTGAAAAACTGAATCTGAATAGCATAATTTGAAACTGAATTCCAATAAACTTGAAACTGAATGTAATATTATGAAATTGAATTCATTTACTCTGAAATTGTTGACTGTTTAACTGATGTTAACGTTATAGCTATTGTTGTAGAATTGTTTTTCCTTTTGTCGAGCATAAACAAAGTTTTGGCTGTCGTAATGTTTACAATTAAATTAGCCTACTAGCATGTGAAGATACAAATTGAAAATATGAAGTGAAGGGATCTGGAATTTTCCGGCCAAAAAACGTGAAAAGGAGTTCTGTGAATCTGCACTCGATTGCTTTTCCTCAACGACCACGATGCGTGTCTCAGTAAAATTAAATATATATAGAAAGATGTGCAAACCGGGCCAAAGATGATAAATGCACACTAAGGAGGGTAATTGCGTACATGCAAACGATACAGGGGTTTTAAAGGAAATCTATGCTTGTTTATATGACCCGCACTGACCTGCTAGAGAAAGGTTGTTTATGGTGTGCATATACACACCTGCTCACATACACACACACACATGCCTCCCCCTCAGGAAGCCTGTCGTATAGACAAGCTGGGGTCTGAGGTTAGGTATTGTTGTGAACACAAGCCTACTGATCAAAGGCCTGTTTTTTTTTTGCCTTTCTTTTCTCTCTGGCAAGCTTTCCATCTAGGCTCTAGGATTAAAGGAATAGTTCACCCCAAAAATGAAAATCCTGTCATCATCTACTCACCCTACTCACCCTCACCCATAACACACAGGGAGGTTGCCAGCACAACTTGGTAGCAGCCTTCTCCAAAACAACTGAAGTCAATGGGGACCTGTTCTTTAGAGTTCCAAAAAGACCTACAGTATATTTACACCACATTTAAACCATAGTAAATATACTGTAGGTCTTTTTGGAACTCTGAAGAACTGGTCCCCATTGACTTCAGTTGTTTTGGAGAAGGCTGCTATGGAGTTGTTGCTGGCAGCCTCCCTGTGTGTTATATGGACAAACTTCACCTGTGTTTCAACTGGCATGAGGGGGAGGAGATGATGACAGAATTTTCATTTTTGGGTGAACTATTCCTTTAAAGACGGCGGTATTCCTGGCGGGTTCGAGGCCGTTTGCGACGCTTCCCTCCCGGTGATGAATCGCTACTAGGCCCGCGGGCGCGGCGGTCACATGGCCGGACCGAAACCGATTTCAGCTGATCCGGAGTGCCTGGGACGCATAAGTGTAATGAGGTGCATCCAAGACTGCCAGCTATCTGTTGCTGCGGTGTTTTCTGCCCCTGTTAATTATGCTTAATTGTGCTTCCCATCAATCATTCACAAACAAGAGGGATTTAATCCGCTGCAAGGTCTGCCGCTCTTACATCCGTACCACTAGACTCTTGAGTTTGTGTTTGGTTGTGTGTGTGTGTGTGTGTGTGTGAGGCGGTGTGTTTGCGAGTGTGAGCCAAGCGACGTCAATCAGCAGCCCCTTCACCATGTCTAAAAATGGAAACACACTGATTTCTCCGCTAATTATTATCACCGTAATTGCCTTCTGCTTAGCATAATTCCTTAACTCCGCGTCAGACACAGGCAGGAAGACGCGACTTTTTTTCGGAAACTCAAAGAGTCGGTGAAACGAGGAGGTTTCAGACGCGTGTCGCGGCGAATCATGCGCGCGGATTAAAGGGATAGTTCACCCAAAAATGAAACATTCTGTCATCATCTCCTCACTCCCTCATGCCAGTTGAAACACAGGTGAAGTTTGTCCATATAACACACAGGGAGGCTGCCAGCACAACTCCATAGCAGCCTTCTCCAAAACAACTGAAGTCAGTGGGGACCAGTTCTTCAGAGTTCCAAAAAGACCTACAGTATATTTACACCATAATTTAGTGCAAATCTGAACTACAGCTGATTGATTTGCAACAAATAATGGTGTATAGGTCTTTCTGTTCACAGTGTGATTGTTTGGCTGTTTTTGTTTTGGAACTCTAAAGAACTGGTCCCCATTGACTTCAGTTGTTTTGGAGAAGGCTGCTACCAAGTTGTGCTGCAGCCTCCCTGTGTGTTATATGGACAAAGGTTATTATCGTTAATAAAAACAACATAACAAAAACTAGGTGTGAAAAAACATTTTCGTTAACTGAAATAAAAATAAAAACGAGGCTTTGCAAAAAAACGATAACTTACTGAAACTGTATTGTGTGTTTACAAAACTAACTAAAATAAACTAAAATTATAGAGAAAATGTCTTTAGTTTTCGTTTTTGTCAATTTATTTCATATATAAGCCTAGTGTTTTGAATTTTTGAATCTCACACCTGACGAATACCCCATATTACAAAAAAAGACTAAAACTAACACTGAAACGAATGAAAACTAAACTAAAACGAAGCATTTTCAAAAAATAAAAACTAAACTAAACTAGCAAACCCGCTTTAAAAACTAAGCAAAACTAAACTGAAATTGAAAACAAAAAGTCAAAACAAAAAAAACTATAATAACCTTGATACGGACTAACAAACTTCACCTGTGTTTCAACTGGCACGAGGGTGAGTAGATGATGACAGAATTTTCACTTTTGGCTGAACTATTCCTTTAACAGTGATGCATGGCGATGGACGGTGGTAAACATGTAGGGGAGAGGCACAGGGTGATCCAGATCCACACGATACAGGATGTTCCCTGTTGTAAACCTCATGAATAATTGCGTCTGTTGACCTTTTCTCTCGCCGCGCCTGAACATACGTTTGCCTGCAAAATGCAAAGTTTCCCCGCGGGGACGACCTCGCCCGACGCAAGCTGACAAGGTCGGGGGGGGGGGGGGGGGGGGGGGGGGGGGGGTGTAATGTTGCATATAGGCAGTGGCGGAAAGTAACTAAGTATTTACATATTATGCTACTTTGTACTTATACTCCACTACATTTTAGAGGGAAATATTGTACTTTTTACTCCATTACATTTATTTCACAGCTATAGTTACTAGTTACTTTTCAGATCAATATATATTTAAAACATTTGATCATCTGTATAAAATAACTATAAAATAGCATTGTTATAGATTAGACTACCCCAAAGTATAGCTAAATTGTTAAGATTAGCTTCACGTTGACAACTTTAAAATGCTGATTACATGTACATGTATGTCAATAAATCAGTATTAATATTCCAATAATTTATGAAAAATATAACTCTCTAAATGGGGACAGTTTGCATAATGAGTACGTTTACTTTGATACTCTAAGTACATTTTGCTGCCAATACTTATGTACTTTTACTTAAGTAAGATTTTGAATGCAGGACTTTTACTTGTAATGGAGTATCTTTACATTGTTGTATTGCTACTTTTACTGAAGTAAAGATCTCAGTACTTCTTCCACCACTGCATATACTGTAGGTAACATCCATCCCAAATGCAGGCCACCCATTTCCCAATCCAAATCATCTATAATGGCATCTACCTAATGACTCCCTGGTTCCCTCTATGCTTATTAGCCCCCTCTCCTCTCCCTCCCAAACACACTCTCTCTCTTCTTCTCTACCTCCTTTTAACGAAGCCCGAGAGGAGCGGAGGAAGACATGAATACTTAGCGTGATGCGAGGGAAGGGGGAAGGACGATCCGTTAAATATGGATCACAAGAAATTAAGTGACAACCTTGAGTGGAGAGACACGGTGTGATGATGTGGCGCTAATAACCTTGTTTTTGGCCTCGGTTTTCTCTCTCTGATAGGCATCTACCCAGAAAGGATGGGCGAGAAGGGAGTGTGTGTGTGTTGGGGGGGGGGGGGGTTGGGGTCTGTGTTTGAAAAGGGAAACTCAAAGGGATTGTCAGGGAGATGTTGGGGTCTTTAATTATCGGCAGTGTTAAAACCTGGATAATACGACTTCCCGAAATGGAAAATCCCTAGGTGTGAAGTATAGTATTCCAATGGCTTTATACACACATGGAAATCACTGTCTGTAATGGAAATACAGCTTCTTGATGCCTTCATCCTATTAGATTGTGGTAACTCTTTACAATAAGGGTCACTAAGTTAAGGGTTAGTTAATGCTTAATAAGAATTAACTAACCCTTAATTAACAGTTAACTAATGTGTCTGGTAATCATTCACTTAATCATATAAGGTATTAATATATACATTATTTAACAGTCATCTTTATAAATTATTAAATAATGTGAAAATTAACACCTTAGTTAACATGAACACCATTAGTAAATTACACATTATTTAACTGTTAATTAAGGGTTAGTTCATGTTTATTAAGCATTAACTAACCCTTATTAAGCATTAACTAACCCTTAATTTAGTGACCCTTATTGTAAAGTGTTACCTATATGGTTATAGATTATAGATCAGCCATAAACAGATTATGACCCTATAACTTCCACATGACCATTCATTGCAAGTCAAGTTACTTAAACGTGTTTTTGGAATAATTCTAGCTGTGAATTCTTCTCTTTTAAAGGGATAATCCACAATAAAACGTGATTTCATCCCTTAAATATTAGAAAGTTCAATATATATGATACAACACAAACAACTTTCTCCAAAGCGTCAACATTTAGCTTCATGGAGTAATGGGGTTACTTTATGGGAAATTATCTTTAGAGATTACGGACATAAAAATCCCATCACAGATTTTTCAACAGTCCCGCCCCTCCATCGTTCCCATCACATAAAACTGACTTCCTCTCCCTAAAGGATATCCCATTGGTTTAGTTTACACTTCTGAATGATCCCTCCCTGCGTTATGTGCCGCCCCAACATCCTGTTTCAAACGAGTCGAGGCTTTATTGTCCCGCGAGGGGAAATTTGGTTGCAGTCAGAACCAGACAGCAGCACAACCGACACAATTAGAAAAACGATAAAAACACAATGAAGAAAGAACAGTAAGAGACAATAAGTAAGACAGACGGTGGGGCAAAAATTACCTGAGATCACTAAAAATGCAACTAAGGTTAACCCCTTGTTCCCTGACTTTACCCTTAAATTTCCCCTTAAGTAGCTTCAAAGTTAGAAAAAAAAAAAAATCAATGACACAATGACACATCCATATTCTGTATCTGCTCGTTCCAACACTTTCTTGAAGCTCTAGTTGCTTATATTCAATGAAATATTCAAATACAAGATGCCATGTTATAATGGCTGCACCATTACATCAAATGGAAAAAATCTAGATGTTTGTGCATCATTATATACACATTTCCCTGAATGTAGCATGACATATTTTGGAAAACTTGTTATCTTGACTAGAATTTGAAATAAAGTTCTGTGGGTTTGAACAAAGCTTGGCCGTGCGACCTGCGTTTGTAATGATGGAGCCGGTGGCGGGGGCAGTAGGGAAGAAGAGGTTAAAGATTAATAAGAACTAGGGTTGCAAAATTCCGGGAATTTTCAAAGTTGGAAACTTTCCATGGGAATTAACGGGAATTTATGGGAATTAACGGGAATAAACCAGGAATTTACTAAATTGAAGGTATGCTCTTAATAGGGAACTTAAATATAGTTGGGGAAAATATATTTTAGCATAATCCTGACTAAAACAACCAGATATCATGCAAGTACAGTTGAATATCTATGCTATTCCTCAATCACATGCACACATAGCACACTGCTTACTGCAGGGCTATTGAGACCACGCCCCCTACATGCAACTCAACATTCATGTTTTTGTTCTTCAATGAAAGAATTGATTGTTCAATAAAATATTTAACACTTGATAAAGTTCTACTTACAAATAAATCTGTTTTAATTGTATTATTTTGGATGGATGTCTGCTTATAACAAAACAAATATTTATGCTTGGATATGATACCTTTCCATTAAATTACCCTCAATTCCCAGTTAATTCCCATAAATTCCCATAAATTCCCATAATTCCCATGGAAAGTTTCCAATTTGGAATATTTCCAAAATTCCCCAGCTTAACTTCCCATGGAAATTTACCGGAAACTTTCCGGAAATTTACCGGAAATTTTCCACCCCTTTGCAACCCTAATAAGAACAAGGAAGATGCTCTCAAAATGCCATTTCGTTGTAACTCTAAGCACTTTAGTTCAGATATAGTTATAGTAACTTTAGCTAGAATAACAACTCGATGTGTTACTGTTGCTACAAAACGAAACATGATCTATTTCCAAAACTTGAGTTGGAATTTTGTGACTCCTTGCCAATATATTCAGCACTTCACTGTATAATCAACAGGACCCAGACAGGTGCCACTTCCCCGAAACCACTGGCCACTTTTTGACTTTTTCTCGCTTGTGACCTCCCACCGGCCCGGATTTGCCTGCTGCAGATGCCGAAAATGCGAAGGGAGGGAGGGGATTCTTTAATGTAGCCCAAAAAAAAAAACCAACCTGACACTAAGCAGCACTGCCACATAGACAGGGCCGGCCTGTACGACACATATCAAAGTCGGTTTGTTTATTCTGGGTTGTTTTTGTTTTTTTGGGGGGGTTTTTTATGCGTGGGCGGGCGGGATAGGTGGGTGTGAAAGAGACGGGGGACTCGGGGGGTGGAGAGGGTGGGAGATTGGGGGGGGGGTTCTGCCTTATCAGCTTAACAGGATGAAAGCGGCAAACCCCTTACAAAGCTGCTAAATAGTAATGAATGGATGCTTCTTCATGAGTTAAATCCCTGTCATCTCCATGCACGCATAATCTATGAACTACTATCGGCCGTGATGAGACTCACGTGGGAGTGGCCCCCTCTCTCCCCCCCCCCCCCCCCCCCCGGGGCTTGAACAATTAGCCTCGCCCACCGCCTTTAAACCGGTACCTTTTTTGGATTATACGCTGTCATATCATTGACAGCTTTTTTTTTTTTTTTTTTCCCCAGCTCGCAACTTAACGGCTCCTTTTGAAGTGAACGAAAATCCCTAAAGCCGCAGCGTTAGAAAAAAAACAAAAAAAAAAAAAACCTCCTTCCATCCTGTCCTCCCCTAAAAGCTGGCGTCCAAAGGAAAAAAAAAAAAAAAAAAAAAAAAAAAGTACAAATACAGGCACTTTCGCTGCTGTCTGTGACAGAAGATGTGGGGTGGGGGGGTGGGAGAAGGGGGATATTGTGTACAACTCAACTGTTGCGTTTGATGTTCGGCAATAATAGAAAAAAAAAAAAAAGGGGGTTCTCGTTCCTGGCTGCCATTGACTGACAGAAACAAATGAGTATCGTGTTCATCTCTAAGTCTTTGAAGCGGCGCCGATGTCACCCCCCCCCCCCCCCACGGTTTCCTCCCAAAAAAAATCTGTATAACGGGAGTGGGAGAAATTGTCAGGCCCCCCCCCCCCCCCCCCCTGTGCCTGAGCTCAATTTCACACACTTCCATGAAAAAGTCGAGACCAGGTTTTTGTCATTTTAGACTTAATCCGTACGAGGCCGAAGGCAGCCGTGGGTCCGGGTTCGGTCCGGGACGTGTCTCTGAAGTTTAACAGCAAACTATTCAATTCCGCCCCTGCTGACCAAACCAAAAAAAAAAAAAAAAAAAAAAAAAAGGTCGGCCCGAGTTAGAAGTAGGGGGGTTACTCGGCCTGTATCTGTAAAAAGCAGCGGTCGGTCTTCCGCTTCCAAGGCTCGTTATAAAGCTTACTGTCCCTGAAGACCACCCCCCCCAGTGCAAGACCCGCATGTCATTTCTTATTAGTGGGTCATTCAGTACCTTGATTTAATCTGGCACCCCGTTGGCCCATGTATTGATCCAAAGACGCTCGCTTAGCGGAGAGAGAGGGCTTTGTTTATTCGCCCTTTTGTTATTTCTATTTTTTTTTTTTTTTGGGGGGGGGGGGTAGGGGGGGGTTTCGTGCCTACATTGGAGTGACAGGCCATTGGTCAGAAGGGTATCGTTATCTCACACTGAGATGGCGTGCGGATAGGCCCGGTAATAAGGACATTAAACATCTCCGGCTGGGAAAAGGGGGGTGACCTTCCTGCCATAAATATGAGCGATCTGTTTTCCCCAGCTAACCCGCATCCTGAAGATTAAACGCACTCCCTATCATGAGACACCCTCCCCATCCCTATGCATATGAGCCTAACTAAACCAGCAGAAGGGAGTACTGGGATCGACCGTTTTTTTTCAACCG
>NW_027283021.1:67500-88074 GCF_046629955.1 Centroberyx affinis | reverse complement strand
GTTAGGTTTCTCTTAAACGATTGCCAAAAGCAAAGAGACAATTAACCATTGATTTTGATGTGAGCTAAACCTAGTTGTGTATGTCTGTGTATATATAGTATGTGTGTAGGCAGAAATCAGTACTATCGGCATATTGAGCACCATGAAACTGTTGGGGGGGCGTGGGCAGCTTGGTATCCCACCATGGAGACGGTGGAAGGGCAATGAAACAGCCAGACTGGTGGAGCGTGGACAAGACAAGCAGCAGGGGGGGCGGCGGGGGAGGGGGGGCACAGCAAGGTGGCGATAAGGAGAGGGGAGTTAAAAAACAGATGAATCTTGTGGCCCACTGAGCATCAAGCTGCTCTCACAGATATTCACATCAAGAGAGAGCGAGGGAGAGAGAGTCAGAGAGACATAGAGAGAGGGAGAGACAGAGAGAGACAGAGAAAGAGACAGAGAGAGACAAAGAGAGAGAGAGAGACAGAGAAAGACAAAGAGAGAGAGAGAGACAGAGAAAGACAGACAGAGAGAGACAGAGAAAGACACAGAGAGAGAGACAGAGAAAGACAGACAGAGAGAGACAGAGAGAGAGACAGAGAAAGACAGACAGAGAGAGAGAGAGACAGAGAGAGAGAGACAGCGAAAGACAGACAGAGAGAGACAGAGAAAGACAGAGAAAGACAGACAGAGAGAGAGACAGATAGACAGACAGAGAGAGAGACAGATATATTGTATGTTTATTTGTTTGTTTCCCATGTTGGTTGTTATTTATTCTTTATTGTTAGGCTGCAGTTTCTACTGCATTTTTTGTTTTTTTGTGTGTTTTAAATCATTAGACAACTTGATGCTTTGACAATATGAGAATATTTGTCATGCCAATAAAGCAAATTTGAATTTGAGAGACAGAGAGAGAGAGCGAGAGACAAGAGACAGAGACTATGTTTACATGGACTGCAATAATCCGACTATTGACCTTATTCTAAATAAGACAATATTTTGATTAAGGCTTGCTTATAGAACAGCCCATTCATATTACCGTTTACATGCTACAGAGCAGAGTTCGATTAATGACTGAAGACGCACGCCCACATTACGTCCCTACGTCCTGCGTCCGAGTTTCCCTCCGGAATTTAACCTGAAAGCTTTTCTGTCATGTTGCTACCGTGGTCGGGACAAAATGTCAGGACTTCTTTCTTCTTCTTCTATCTTTTCTTCTGTAAACAAGTTGCGCAACACTCACTGGAAGCTGGAGCGTGCGTCGTCAAGCAGTCGGATTGCCGTACGTGTCGCAAAATGCTGCAAAAACTGAGTCTACAGTATACTATCAGTATAAAAACTGATAGGACCTCATAGTGCGATTAAGGTGTTTACATGTCTACAATGCACTTCAATAATGCGACTAAGATCAGAATACTCCACATTAGGGCTGGGTGATAATTCAATATTATCGTTTATCTGTCTTTCAGTGGAATTATATCGTGATGATCTGAAGATATTTTAATATCGTGACACACATTTCTGCTGTCTAAATTGATGATGCAAGCAAATTTTGCTTAAAAACTCTCATAAAATGAGGTATGGTAGGAATATTATTTGAATATTTCTGTTTTGTTTGACATCACACCTAACATTACCATTCGGTTCAATGAGATGAACATTAATTTGATTATTTAACATGATTTTGCCTACATGAACCATATTGTGATAGATATTGATAGAGAGAAAAATCCTTATGATTATCGTGATATTGATTTCAACCATATCGCCCAGCCCTACTCCACATGTTCGACTATTGCTTACTCTGACTATGACCTTATTCGGGTTAAGGTCATCAGAAAATGCTGTTTACATGGCAGTGTCTTATTCAGAGTATTGTCTTAATCAGGTTAATATCGGAATATTTTAGTCCATGTAAACGTGCTCAGACAGAGACAGAAGAAAGAGGCCACGGCTCACAGCAGAAAAAGTGAGCATAATAACTTTTGTGACATACAAACAATTAATCTTGAGAAATGTATCCAGGCAGCTACAGTACAATAATAACAAGAATAGCAACCGGTAGTCTGACTAAATATAGAGGGCAAATCGGTGCTAATAAAGTTCCTCCACAAACCCAAGGGACTCTGTGATGAGCCCATCAATGTCAGATCTGGTTACATAGCAAAGTCTGAATCAAGAATCAAGTGAGCCTTCAGCTGAGGTGAAACTCTAACTCAATCTCGAGTGAGTTTCAAGCAGAAATCAGCCTTTCAGCGGCAGCCCAGTGTGCTCCCAATTCCTGTAATCAAAGCTTTTTAAATTACAATGGCTTGGGAGATAAGCTGTTTTGAAACTTTGCCATGGATCAAATGGGCAATCTTGATTCAAGCCAACTACAAAATTAGCCGACCAGTTTCAGTTGGGGGTTTTTTTCCTTGCAGAGTGCCCAATTTAATTTCACCCTGGGTGTGCAGAGAGGTGGTTCAGACAGTGTGATCAATTGATAATAAGAATATGGGCCAGACGGGATAGAAGTTTCATTATTTTAATTCCTCTGTGGCGGCCCTGCAGCACAAAGTCACATGAATTTATTTGTGACCAGATTAGAGGATTAGTATATTGATTACATACATGATTAAATGTAACAACACTCGTAATGAGGGCCTTGGGGAGAGGAACTGAAGAGAGGAATTTGAAAACCGACTGCATGAGATCATCTGAATTTGCCGCATGTTGGTGTGGAGAGTCATTTTCTGACTTCCTTTGTTTTTGACTTCTGTTGTTGCATTTCAGATCTTTAATAACACAGTAACACAGCCCGCAGAACTGTGGCACTGCAGCAGGTGAGAGCATGTATACAACTACTGAATTAAAACTGTTTACAATAGATAGACATATGGCAGATATATAGTATTATTATTTGTTTATTATTAGGATCCCCTATAGCTGTTCACGATGCAACAGCTACTCTTCCTGGGCTTCCACACAAAACATGAAAACATAAAACTTAACATTTGCTTACATTGCACTTCACTATTTCAGTACAGTATGTTTCTTTATTATGTATTTATTGTTTCTTTATTATTTATTTATAATTCTAGAACAGTCTGTGCAGTCCACAGAAAAAAGGAGAGAGCGGGCAAAAGAAAAATGTAAATATCACAATTGACAACAGGTGAAATTAGAAAAGAAGAAAGAAGGAAAATAGAGAAAGGAATGCTCCTAATATGATTCTGGTTCTGGTCTCATCCCAACCACTTGGATTCCTTGCGAACAATTATTGTTATTATTTTGTATTGTCATGATTTGTTATTAATTTTCAGTCTTAGAAAGGTGTTTCACTGTAAGATAATTCCTTAGCTGTTTTTTTTTAAAGTTAGTTTGCGTATAGATTGAGTAATATGTGAGGGCAGAGACTTCCATGCAGCCATGGCTCTGAATTATTAATTATATTTATGTTGTCGATAGAGCTGTTATCTGAATCAATGCTAAACAAGGCAACGTAAACATTTCGTCCTCCATGACTGATGTTGTTCCCCGCTGAGCCAATCAATGACGAATATGTCACCTTGTTTTCACCCGCAATTCTAGCGCCCCGCTTGGGCTAATCAGTGTAATTTTGAAAATGCTGGGATGCAGCGATGAGATGCATTTGATGTCTGTAGCGGAAAGTTAGCATTAGCCAAAGGTTTTATCAGTCAGAAAACTCAGTTGAGCAACACTATAACGCTAACTTCAGCTGCTTCTGTCAAGATGTTATTTTTTCTGCTTTCAACTTCTTGGGTTTGAACACCGGAAGATGGGAAATGTCAGTTTGCCTTATTTCCGTTTCCTAACTCATCTCGCATATCCCCCCTGGGATCTGATGCTTAATTTCACCACATCAACACAGAGACACAGACACTGTGCTGCGTCTCCATCTGAGGGCTAAACATTCAGAAGTTTCCCTTCATACACTAATAATCCCACCTGAAGACTTGAGCAAGATGTGCGGCTGGGAAAATACAGTATGGCAATTTGCCATTATGGGGTCTGGAGGGTTAAAAATAATACTTAACTTAATACTTCATAATCAATAAAGCTTTTTCAACTTGATTTAGGTCATACTGTTTTGATGAACAGTCTGAGTAACATAAAGTTTACCAGTTCTGGGGAATCACCCGCTGGACAAAGTGAACTGTTCACTCCATTTGCATGTGGATTCAGTCACTTGAAGTTGATATGGACAGAAATGTGAGGAAGATTTACGTAGCAAATGGTCAGCTTTCAAAATGGAATCGCTGTCTATTAGTCCATGATACGTGAATGGAGCAGCTGTGGCTCAGGAGGAGGTAGAGCGGGTCGTCCACTAATCAGAGGGTCGGTGGTTCGATCCTCGGCTCCTCCAGTCCGCATGTTGAAGTGTCCTTGGGCAAGATACTGAACCCCAAATTGCTCCCGATGGTTGTGCCAGCACCCTGCGTGGTAGCTTGCCGCCATCGGTGTATGAATGTGTGTGTGAATGGGTGAATGTAGGCACCCAGCAAGCAATTTTGCGTTTAAAAGACGTCTAAAAGCCGTCTATACGTAGACCTGACGTCTAGGCTAAAACTCGGCTACATTTGGGCTGTCAGTGAAAGTTTAGTAGACGTCTAACCATAGCCCAGGTATAGCCTAGCCATCAATTAGACAGCTATTAAACGACTATATATATACGTCTCATAGACAAAATAGCAAGCCAATCTCGCGTTTAAAAAACGTCTAATAGGCGTCTATACGTAGACCTGAAGTCTAGGCTAAAACAGTTAAATATGGGCTGTCAGTGAAAGTTTAGTAGACGTCCAACCATAGCCCAAGTATATAGCCATCAATTAGACGGCTATTGAACAACTACATATATGTCTAATAGACAACAAAATAATGGCTAAAGGATTATTTTTACTCAAATATAACATGTTCTGATAATAAATGTCAATCCATCCAACAAACAACAACAAACAAGATAAATATATAAAGCATTTATTACAAAAATTACATACATGAACATTTTAAACAACTTAACATATTAAAACATGATAAATATATAAGTAATTCATTACAAAAACTACAATCATGGAACATTTTAAACAACAACACAACTGCTAGGCGCAGCTAACCGCTAAGGCGAATGCTAACGCTAACAGGCACGTTTTGAACGGGCACTGCACTAGTTTTAGGAAATACAGAAACAGATGCAACTTGAACACACATCGTCTGCTGCTGTGAAATGTGCATGAATATTGTGCCAGCACATGTGTTTTCTAGGTAGCATGTTAAGCTAACCACACTATGTCTTACTCACTGCTAACTGCTAAAAATGGCACGGTTCCTGCACATGATAACAAATAATGTAGATACATAATGAACACATGACAAGACAAAAACACAGCGACTTACAAGATAAACCAAATAAGCCGTAAACGTGTCGTGAACTGCTCAGTTCTGCTCTGCCTCTGACTGCTTCTTCAACCGGGCGAAGCATTACGCCACCCAACTGTGGAGTCTCGCGTTGCCAGTCGTCATGTCTCTCAAGCAGTGCAGCTGCCCTCTAGCGGTTGAGAATCGTAATTGCATTTTGAATTTACTTGTAAAATGAAAGAAAGTCAAATACGGAGAATGGTGTATATGAATGTGTAACAGCAAAACATAATGCTAATTCAAAGGTTAATACTAACTTCGCCGGATGGGCTAAAAGCAGACTACACGTTGCCGGTCCAATTCAGAGCTAAATCGTGGCTACACATAGACCATGTCAATGAAATGATACTAACACCTTGTATTTATTATTGACATTGCAAACATGATGGGATATTATCCATTTCACAAGCTGCCTAGGCAAAAACTACAATTAAACAGTTTGGGCTAAAAGTGGGCTACAAATGGGCTACAAATAGCCGGCCAATTGGGAGCTAAATCGTGGCTACGCATAGACCATGTCAAAGAAATGAAACTAAACACCTTGTAATCACTGTTGACTTTGCTTACATGATGGAATATCATACATCTCGCAAGCTGCGTTGGCAAAAACTAAATCTAACCAATTTCAAGATCACTTTGGCTAGAAGTGGGTTACACATAGCCGGACTAAATCGGGGCTATATCTAGCCGAGACGTTGAAATGACGTCTATTGCTTGCTGGGCATGTTGTAAAGCGCTTTGGATAAAAGCACTATATAAATGCAGTCCATTTACGTAAACCACTGACAGCCAAGGAATAGCTATATCAGCTATTATCTGGGAGTTAGCACAGATTGGCAAGTACTTGGATGCATAAAGAAACCTAATTACACATGCCAGGAAGTTTTCAGACACTAATAGGCTACATATGGACAAAAGTGATCTAAACAAGCAACCAACATTTATAGTAACTACAGCGGCAGGCAGTTAGGAAAGCTTGGCTAATGTTTTAAGTGTTTTTTGCACTCCAGATAGATCCTGCAATCTGCTGCAAGGTGTTATTGTGCATGTAGTCTGTTCAGCTCTTCACTACTGTAACACACCGATAGTTACACCATCCTTTATCATACTTCACTCCAAAAAAATCTCCATCTTAACAAATCATTTAGTCAGTTATTGAGTCCTAAAATCGAAATTTTATTAAAATAAGTGATAAAAATCTGCCAATGGGGTTAAATAATTTCACTTGATTCCAATGCAAATCAACTTTTTGTACAAATTTTGTATAATCAAGTGTCATTTTCTGTTCTGCCTTATTTTGATTTATTTCAAGATACTGACACTCATTTCTAGAAAATTTCTGAAACTGCAAGTGGAGAAGAAACAAGTGGAGTTATCTTTCCTCACTGGCAGAATGTTTCTCTTGGTTTGAGAAAAATAAGATATGAAGGCTGAATGTGAGACTAAATGACTCGTTCAGACGGATGTTTTCTGCAGTGTTGGTTCAGGTTGTGATAGTTCCTCTTCCTCCATGGCTCTTCTACAAGGACTGGCAGTCCGGCCTTGTCTTTATCCCAGGTTCAGCCCCCACATCGAGCCATTCGTCCCGTGGAAAAGTCCTTGAGCTCGCCGCTGAACCTGCTGACTCATGCTGTGCTCTGGATAAGATCCAGATATCTATCTAAAATGTAATTCTAAATATGTATTGTCCAAAAAAACTGTGCTTTATCTGTAGCATGCCTGGCGCGTGGCACACAGGAGCGCTGGTCACACGCCTTCGCCGTCTAGACTCACAAGTGGAAGGACATTCATTCATTTCCACAAGCCCAGAGGGAGGCTGCAAAGCTGCTTTTAGGAGGGTTATTAATATCCATATCAGACGGATCCAAATGCCACCATAACCCCGCACAATAAATAACATAAAGTCTCGGAGACACATTCACTCGATAAGTAGCAAAAATAAAGCAGGAACAAATTCATTCTTCAAATACTCAGTTTGTATACGCTGGCATTTTTCAAATCTGTGCTGAAAACACCGATGCAACTTATTAACGCCTCCGGTGAAATGTTTGTGCTCAAGGGGCGTTACAGTCCATATTAGGGTGAATCACTTATCAGTCTATTCTTTTTTTGCAGTGTTCACCAAGAGACTGCATTTAGACTGCTGTCAAGTGTCTCCAACCGCTCTGTCTTTCAGTAACACAAGCAAAGCAGGCTGCTAGATAAAAATGAAGCGCACAGATAATTGCCAAGCCACCCCAAATTAGTCACTCACTTAGTCAAATGGCTTTGTCACCCAATTTTACCCTCTCGGAAAACAGACGGGGAATATTGAGGAATTAGTAAATTAAAAAGAACGAATGAAAGATGGCTATCGTTTTGAATCCAAAATGAATTCATTTTCCAGGGACAACAGGGAATCCAGGGCTGTAGCAAGAAGAACATGTGGGGGGAAACAAACGGATGTATCAGAGGACATATGGACATTAATTTAATACACGGCTCAGTACAGCATATTCTCCTCCAGTTCATGTCGAAATCTTCAAGCACTGGATTCAAAGTGTTGGATACCTGGTCATGCAGAAGACAGTTTATTCTACATTATATCAAATTGCATAAAATTGCCTCAAATCACTGTCTTTTCTGATATCAAGTGGAATTACTCTTAAAAGACTCAATTTGGGCTTTTTAGAATGTATTCTTATGTCCTGGAACAGTTTGGTCAGTGTGACTCACTATGAAGTCTCCTGTAGCCAGAAACAAGAGAGAATAGTTTGTACAGAGAGGTACAGAGAATTAAATGCAATAAGATATATATATTTTTTATGTTTGCCTTCTATTGATGTAAAGCAGTGGTTCTCAACGTGGGGTCCAGGGACCACCAGGGGTCCTTGAGGGGGTTCCAGGGGGTCCCCAGCAAATTGATGAATTATTAAACTTCACCATTATTTAATTTACAAGAAGTTAACACAACTAGAGAATGTAGAAGAATGACTGTTCTGATCATAGTTTCACTGTTACCTCTCAGATAAGATCGTCATGGATTTCTGCACAAAATCATATCTAACAATAAAAATATTCTCAGATTTGGGTTAGAGAGACAAAATCTCATGTGGACTAAATTAGGGTCCTTGATATGAAAAAGGTTGAGAATCACTGATGTAAAGCACTTTGAGCTGCCTGGTGTGTATGGAAGGTGCTATACAAATAAAGTTTATCATTATTATTATCATTATAATAACAGGAAAGAAAAAGGTGACTATGACAGTATGTTTTTCCGGATGATGATAGTAACCAGATTGGGACTTTGCAGATAACAAGTTTGCATTATAATACACTGTAAGAGACATGTTCTATTGGATTTATGTTTTTATTCAAAACATGCATAACCCCCCACTGAGCAATTTTACATTGATTAGACGTTTAAAACACGTCTAAATGGTCATAGCCATCTAGGCTAAATTAAGTTTAAATGGGGTTGAAAAGTGAAAGTTTATTAGATGTCTATACATAGACAATATTATCCTGGACTATATGAGATACGCATAGACGCAATGTTGAAATTACTTCTTGTGCTCAGTTAATTATCTTGTACGCTAGTCTACAGGACTTCTCTGGTGCATATTTTTGGTATTTACAAATGTTTATTCATTGTAATAATGTATTTACTGCTTGGTCTACAATAGGTCTATACATAGCTGTAATGATCCTGGGCTATATGAGAGCTAAAGCATAGACGCAACGTTGAAATCACGTCTTTTCCTCAGTGGGCCTGTAAGTGGTTCAAGTTCAAGTTTGTTTATTTATATAGTCCTTTATCACAAGCGTGTCTCAGAGAATGAGTGGTAGTGCCATGCTTTACTAACTGAGCTGTAAAGGACAATATCTCATTGGGATATGAAGGTTGGACTCGCTCCAGGCTCAGTGTGATAGCACAAATTAGAGTTTTTATCTTCTTTCTAGCTTGAAGAGAGATTTGTTTATGTTGACAAACACTGACTGGACCGCCCGACTCAAATTTTGACAGCGTCGGTTTTTCACCGGGAGGATCATATCATCTTGTTAATTTTACACCTCATTGAAAATTTCTGCTTTCTGTTTTGATAATCACAAAAAAAAAACCCTCTTCCATCTCTCATCCCCTACTTTCATCCAATCATCCAAAACTTTCAATATTGATTTTCACCTGAGTGTTTTTGTCTGTGTGGTGGAGTTGTATTTGGGTGCTTGTGGGTATCTAGCATAAATTCAAATGTGCACTGCTGATGTGTAGCTTGCAGATAATTTGCAGACATGAATGCTGGCTGGTGATGGGAAGACATGCATGCAGCAGATTATAGACCTATGCTGCTTGAAAAAAAAAATGTATTGAGGAAATCACTTAGTTCAATTAGGAATTAAGCTGAACATCTACACCTCTTTCTTCATCTCTGATGGGATCCACAAACCTATATTGAGAATTGAAGGATTGCTTGAAGTTTAGAATTGTAATTGCTTAGCTGATCTGTGTATTGATCTAAAGGAACATTTGACAAGTCCTATAAGGGCTGTGGGGCCACTGCAAGAATCTATGCTCCTTCTAATAATCCTTCATGATCTCATCTAAATTGATTTCCTTTTGAAAGGAAGAATTGAGGGAGTTCACTCTCCGAAAGATTATAGCGCTATACATATTTTTGTCAGGTGAGGCCGACAAAAGGTCTTTTAAGTTGTGATTATCTTTGGAGAGGTAAGGCACACTTAATCGTATACTGGCTGACAGTGTCACCCGTGTGAGAGTGACTACTCAATACCAAGAAGTAACACCGCTTGATTCTGTGTTTCCTTTAGGGGGGTAAAAATATCTTTCTATTTTACTTGATTTGATTCTTTTAATGCAATGCATGTTGCTTGTTCTTTTTATATGAATTTTATCTTCTTCACTTTGTCTCGATGCTTTAATGTTTTATGTAAGGCACTTTGAATTGCCTTGTTGCTGAAATGTGCTATATAAATAAACTTGCCTTGCCTTCATGATTACCTGTTTCATATTTCCTATTTCACATTTATTGATTAAACACAAATGAAAAGTAATAGCAGTGCAACAAACATGAACACTGAGCAGTCTTTCCCCAGGAGAGATCAGAGGAGAAAGTAAAATGTACAGATCTTGATAAGCTTTTTCCAACACTGCAGCGGCACCCCGTGATCCTCTCAGCTCAAATTAGATGTGAAACCCCCTTCTGAGAAATCACACCCACTTCACCGAAGATGCTAGACCTGATGTTCATTGCCTATGCAGGCGGTATTTTGCCATTAATCTCTACGGAGTGCCCACCATCTTTGTTAATTACCCCTTGTCTTCTGACCACTTTATATATTCGAGAAGGCTCCCTTGCCCATCTACTCAAGTCAAGATGAAGTGGGGAAAAGTGCACACCTTGAAATTGGCCATTATTCCTCACTCTGTTCAAGTACCAGCAAGTACATGCAACTCAGTAAGAAAAGGAGTCAGCTTCAACTCACAATCCAGTAGTTTGTTTAATTTGGCAATATAACACAAGCATTTAACACATTATTGATCTTCTATGAAATATCAGATATCGGCCAGTCATGTTATCCACTTCTGATATGATGGAGGTTCCTCCCTGACCACAGCTACATAAAAACAGTCCGTAATAATAATCTGTAATTAAATGTGATCTAAATACTGCTTCAGAGGATTTTCCACCCTGACAAGACTACAAATCCGGGGGGAAAACACTGAATACTTGTAATTTTTGGCATAAAAATGGTAAAATGTAAAGATGTTGAATATCGGCACGAAATGTTAGCCATCGCCAACTTCAGTGTAAAAATGTTGGTATCCAAAACCAGTATCAGTCGAACTTTAATATTTAGTATTTACCTTAATATTTACAGGTCTACAATAGTAATTAATATGTTATACCTATGAACTTGGTGTTTAGAATAGCAAATGTAAAACTTTCATGAACTGGGTATGAGTTGAATCACTACTGTGTTACATCAGTTGGTGATAGACAGTTGCAAAACAAACAGACACACGTTATTCACATAAAGATGTCCAGTAACTCAAGTAAGCACATTTCGGGTTGATGCATGTAAATGTCATAATCCAGAATAACCTTGGTAGTTCATACTCCAGTTAAGATGCCTGGCATTACTCTAATATTAAAGCGGTTACTGTGGCTTGGAAACATCTTACTCCTTTCCTTGGTTTCCATCATCTGCGCAAACTCAGTCTGACTCTCATAAACAAACAAATCAAGTATGGCTCTCATAGCAAGTGTTGTACAGTAGGTGTGTGAACAGTGGGACGACAGGGATTTATTATAGGTTGCATATTGCTGCGCAACTTGACAAATGAGGCTTGTTTGACATGCAAAAGGTTTCTTTCCATTCTACATTTGTAAACTGAAGCATAGCCAGCCTCTCCTACCAGTCCTCCTGACTCCCGACTTTCCACCATAATTACGGTATTCTTTGCTGGCATCATCAGTAATTTTCAAAGGGTGAGTGCGTCACCAGCAGCAACTATAGCCTTGACATATGTGATTCATTATACTGAGAAGTATAATTGCCTGTAACATCGGGTTATTTATCAGAGCTTCAAGAAGATTGGGCAGATTACAATAGGGATCTTAATTTCTTTCCTAATACATGGCTTTGTTAAATACTCAGTTCTAATTGGCCAGTGGATGCATTCTGAGGTCTGATATTTCTGAATAGCAGGCCTCTGTTTCACATGTAATCATATCACACCGCAGTCTAGAAAGGCGTTCAATTTAGTTGATTTCTGATCAAATTAACTCACGACACCTTGTGCCAAAAAGACGACACTCCTTGGCTACAGCAGGCAATCCTGCTGGACAATTCTTTTACTCAGGTGCTTGTAGGTTACTTCAGCATGTAATAAACACATTTTAAATCAATATTTTGAGTTGAATGATTAATGTCTTTGGTAAGCAGCTTTGTAAAAGATAAGATAATGTGCAGTGAGCCGGTCATTATTGCAAAATAAGCTCCTTCAGTGTGACCTTGGCTTCATGCCGGGGTCCTGAATCATCCTGCTGGGGCTTATTTTGTGATGATATCTACATTATGTACATGATCCCTTACATATTAGAAGTAACCTGTTATTGGTCAGTGAAAAAGCAAGGAGGTAGCTGGCAGGTGACAGGAATATTCTGTTAAGTGGCTTATTGATGACAACAGCGATAATCCATCACAGGGAATCAAGGGTTCATGTAAACATCTTAATCTGAACAACCACAGTATGACCAATAGCTGAGCTACTCTGTGCATGTAAACATAGCTGGTGACATTACCCAGGGTGATTTTATGGGTATGTGGGTATGAGTATATGGGCATAATATTTTCTGGCTCATAACAGTTAGCAGACCTACATTGAAATAAAGCTGAGAAGGATGTTAAAGCTAAAATAAATAACACCAGAAAGGAACAACTGTCCTCCGGCAACGCTGAGCAATTCTCCAACTTGCTGTTACACCAAAAGACATCATTCCTATCACTTACATTTTAAATTAACTTGATTTCTTGACCCAGCAAATATACCCCCAGGATTTGCAATCTAATCTCTATCTCCATTAGTTTTATAGCTATGGCTAAAAAAAAAACGATAATTGTCTATTGGCTTTGGATTGGCAGAAATCCCACATCCGGATCACCACCAAAATCTAATCTATTCTTCTTTGGCCCAGCGCCGAACAGTTCACCAAATTTCATGGAAATCCATTCATGAGTTTTTGAGATATCCTGCTGACAGATGGACAAACAAACAAACTAGTAACAGGGAAAAAAAAATCATATCATATCATCCTTGGCGAAAGTAATAACATATGAATCCAGAAAATAAATCTCCACTCGCCACCAACATCTGCAAAAGTCCTTTATGCCATGCTGGTTAAAAACATACATGTAGATAGAGATACTGTATGTTCTGAATACATACATGTAGATAGAGACACGTTTACTATCTACTGTATGTCTTGTCTTGCCTCCATTGTATTTGAAGTAGATGTGCAGATTCTAATTCTGAGTTCACTGTCAAAAGAAGAGTGCCTTCTCTTTTTTTGTCTGTTTTTGTTGCTCATACACAGGATCTGATGCGGCATCGGATCCCTTTGAAACACACCTGATCCTGTTCATTTGTATGTGAACAGGAACAGTTCTCCCGCTGGTGGAAGATCATTACAGGATGGATTTACACTTTAACCGAGCCGAATGGCGTCTTGCGTTTGAAAAATGTTTTTATTATGAAAATGTCCTTTCATCCCCGTGAAGAGAAGTAATTTTACTAATGAGGCTCTGGTTGAATTATAATTGACAACTGCCAAAGACCAGGTGTTTCCTGTATTTGAATTTCAAAACTGGTCTGGATAGATGTTTGGTTAAAGCGCGTATTCAAATGCTGAGTGCATGGAGATGAAGGACCAGCTTTGGCACCAGCCGCCTGGCACTAGGAGTCTCTGATTATGGCACTGGGGCGATGTGTCAGCCTGAAATACTGTGCCCCGGGTTAACATGCTTTGAGGCCAACAGCTCCAGTAAAAACCCCAGCTGGATCATGACTTTACTCAATGTGTGATGGAGAGTAGGCGAGAGAGGGCTGCAAAAGAAGCAATCCCAGGCAAGGGCATCTGCTAGGCCAATAAATAATGGGGTGTGTAAGGAGCTGGGGTGATGGCTAGCTGTATTTACTCACTCTCTCGGCTCCTCCTGACAGCTCTGTGGATGTGGTGGTGTGTGTGTGTTTTTTTTTTTTTTTTCTTTTCTTTTTTTAAACTGTCTTGCCTGCAGAGCGACAATTAAAGAAGCCCATGCTGGGCTCTAGACTCGGCTGAAGGATTATGGAATACTGATGAGAGGTGAGGGTGATGCCCGAGCCAATCCTGACAGAGTTTCACTGCTGAGTCCTACATTGATTTGTTTCTGTTCTCCTGTTTTTTTTTTTTGTTTTTTTTTTTGCAGACTGGATGGAAAAAAGGCTTCACTGGCTGACAGATTGATAGAGAGAAATGCATTTTGGTAGAGCCTGATGAGGTCGAGGTGTAGGAAATTCACACAGATAACGTGTTCGGCTGAGGAAAATTCAATATTTTGCTCAGGTATCAGAATAGGTGATACATTATGGCACAGCATTTGCATTTCACATACAGTATGCTTGGTCCTGATAGTGTTCTTTATGTAGTAATAGCAGGGTTAACTAAGGTAAGGCAGATAATAACACACTGGGAGGTTGCCAGCACAACTTCGTAGCAGCCTTCTCCAAAACAACTGAAGTCAATCGGGACCTGTTCTTTAAAGCAGTGATTCTCAACCTTTTTCATATCAAGGACCCCTATTGTAGTACACATTAGGGCCACGGACCCCCAGTCGATGAGATTTTGTCTCTTGGACCCAAATCTTAGAATATTTTTATTGCTAGATATGATTTTGTCCAGAATTCCATGACTCTCTGTATCGTAGGTAGAGAGATAACAGTGAAACAATGATCAAAATAGTCATTCTTCTACATTCTCTAACTGTGTTCTTATAAATGAAAAAATTGTGAAGTTTAATAATTCATGAATTTGCTGGGGACCCCCGAGAACCCCCTCAAGGACCCCTGGTGGTCCCTGGACCCCAAGTTGAGAACTACTGCTTTAGAGTTCCAAAACAAAAACAGCCAAACAATCACACTGTGAATAGAAAGACCTATACAGCTGTAGTTAAGACTTGCACTAAATGATGGTGTAAATATACTGTAGGTCTTTTTGGAACTCTGAAGAACTGGTCCCCACTGACTTCAGTTGTTTTGGAGAAGGCTGCTATGGAGTTGTGCTGCAGCCTCCCTGTGTGTTATATGGACAAACTTCACCTGTGTTTCAACTGGCATGAGGGGGGGAGATGATGACATTTTTGGGTGAACTATTCCTTTAATCACATGCGCTATAATTAATCAAGCACACAGCCCGTCTCGAACTGTTCCATGAGAAGATCGTTCTCTCCGTGACAACTTGGGAAGAACTTTTGGGCATTCTTTGGGGTGAGCGTCCCCACTGCAGCTTTGCCACAGAGGGATCATTCGAGGTGGAGGACTTCTCCCATCCAGAACCTCCTGCACCTCAAACAGGAGCAGGACGGGAGGTGGAGGAGGACCAGAGTCAGACCGGTTTAAACCTTAAACGGCTTCAGCTCCAACCCCAGTGGACGCAGAGGATGAAGCCATGGAGGAGGCTGGAGTAACTGTGTGGTGAACAGGAGCTCGATCACACACACTGGATTCTAATGATCTGGAGATTTTCATCTTCACTTCACAGCACAACATATTCCTGAGCTGCTTGTAAACACACATGAGAAATAAAGTGCATAATGAACGCCACTCGAATTTCATTACTTGGGTAGTGGTTGTCAATCCTGATCCTCGGGAGCCAAAGCCCTGCTGGTTTTATTACATGTTTATTTTACCTAGTAGTTAATTACATTCGCCTGGTGTAATCAGGGGCTGATAAATGTATTTCTACATTTTCACATTTTATTACATACAGCTGTGCTGTGGTACGACGTTACGGTTCATCCAGTGCCATTCACTCACTGACGTTTTTTACCAATAAATCAGCAAACCAGATTTAGTCCACATAATGCGCTTAAGTGGTGAGATAATGACTGATATTGCTGTTTTCTTGTCATCACAGGAAACACAGATTGCATCTAACATGTTTTAGTGTTTCTGACCCCCCTTAAAGCCCGGGTCACACTACACACTTAAATCTTGCCTGATAAGGGCTGGTCACACTGAATGACTGGTCTGGAGGGATCACACACCTCCAAATAACAGCAACTTATCAAGAGTGGAGCAAGTGGAGTTGGGAATCTCTACTGATGTAAACTATCTACATGAGTAAAAGTTTGTCTTCTAGTTGATTCTCTTTTTCTTTCCCCTTCAGCTGAACTCCCATCGACTGTTGCCAGGACGACTCTCAGATTTCAGTCCTGGAGAGTCTTGGGCCGCCTCGCTCAACATGAATCTGACCAGACTGGCCTCCACAAAATCAAACACGGTTGAAAAATTATTGTCGGGCTCCAACTGGTCTGGAGACGCCGGGAGGTCAAAGTCTCCGGTCTTGAGCCCGTTCGCACCACAGGATAATCTGACTGACCGTTGGGCTAGATAACGCCCCCCGCCCCCCCCATAACCCCCCCTTCCCCCCCGATGGTCAGCATGATCCAGGGCTTAGAATCGGCGTTAAAATCATCTGTGTGACCTAGCCTTTAGTTTATGAAAATCAATACTGTAGGAGAGTTGTCCCAATTCGGTCATTCAGCCGGCGTCTTTATTGTCCCATTTAATGATACGGTCCTCATCTAATCTACACAATAGCACAAGAGTGCTGTGCTGATTATGCTTGACCCTAAAAGTAATTGCCAGGCTGCTTGCCAAAGCAGGGAATTAATCTAATGTTTTGGGAGCAATGATGAATCAAAAGCACAGTCAGAGGAGATAAATCACAAGAGGCCCAACAAACAAATGACAATGACTGTAATTATCAGGAGGACGTTGTTTTGCAGCTTACCTAAGTACTCAGTGTGCTGGGGGAGAGGAAATAAACCTCTCTGAGATAGAGGACAGCAGCAGCCTCCCCAGGTGTTGTGTAAGTTGAAGCCCGGCAATGACTTTCACACTCAACCATAATCAACACGAGTCTCCTGGGGGTGATTGAGATTAGAGAAGTGTGCTGAGAGGTGTGGGCAGGGGGTTGCCGGTTCGAATGCCGCTTCATCTGGGAAGAATCTGGATCCCCTCCTTCAAGATCCACCATCAGTAGGCCCTTGAGCAAGGCACTGAAGACTGTGGCTGCACTGTGGAGCGTGCTCAGTCAAACCTCCCTGGAAACATAAATGTATGCCCAGTCTGGGAGGTAATAAAGATTAAAAATAGCGGTATTGTCATAGCAATGACATGGTAAACTGCAAAAAATGACAAGTTGTCCAGTGATTTTATCTCGTTGCCAGACCTATCAAGCTTATTTCATAATATTTTTAGGCAAATTATCTCACTGCACTGGCAGATAGTCTTGCTGGTTTCAATAAATTTCATTTGATACATGCGAAAAATCAAGAAATCATCATAAAACAATGAAGAAAATCTTGAGACAAGAAACTTTCTTCTGGAACAAGTTACATTCTCCTGAATAAAAAAGTCAAATTTGTTGAAACCGGTAAAATTGATAATGGTAAAAGATGATTTCACAAAAAAAATCCTAAAATAAGCTTGATAGGTCTGGATACAAGATAAAATAACTTTTTTGCAGTGTAGTGTTGTCTAAACCAGTGATTCTCAACCTTTTTGATATCAAGGGCCCCTAATGTAGTCCACATTTGGGCCACGGACCCCCATTTGAATCTTAGAATATTTTTATTGTTAGATATGTTTTCTGTATCGTAGGTAGAGAGATAATAGTGAAACTATGATCAAAATAGTCATTCTCCTACATTCTCTAACTGTGTTAACTTCTTGTAAATGAAATAATGGTGATGTTTAATAATTCATCAATTTGCTGGGGACCCCCTGGAACCCTCTCAAGGACCCCTGGTGGTCCCCGGACCCCACGTTGAGAACCACTGGTCTAAACAATATGTGCATAGTCATCATCCATTTCTTTTGTGGTTTATTCTCACTGAGTGGGATCTATTGGCGATTCTGTATCCTATTTTACTGTGTAGTTATAAAATCAGACGACATAGATTGTTTCAAACTCTGGCTATGAAAGTCATTCCAATTACTAAGTCTGGTATGCTCAGTTAGCATTAGTTAATATTCATGAATGATGAATTATGCACATATGTCACAAGGTATGAGCCAAAAAACAGGCCCATTTGTCAACTTGCTGCAGTGTTTGTTTGATGTGGTATGCGTCCCGCGGGAGTCTCCGAGATGCTTTGGCCTCTGACGAGGGGGATTGTTGTTGTGGGGATGACACGCCGAAGGTGCTCCTGGTTGTGGATCTGCCTAAAAAAAAAAAACAGCCACTTTTAAACAGCATAAACATGGATATTCATGGGACTCTGGGAAGCATTCTAAATCGGAGCGGAGCTGTCCCTCACCGCGGCTGAAACTGTCACAAAATACCTCAAATTAAAGGATGGAGGGCCAACAGTTGTGTGGGCAGAGAGGGGGCAGACGGGACAAGGCGGTGTGGGGGGGCGAGAGAGAGAGAGAGAGAGGCTGCATGCTAGTCCTTTCATGTCCTTCCAGTCCTCTCCCTCCTCTCACACAAGGGTTTGCGCTGAGAAATCTGCTGCCTGTGGTTTTTCATAGAGTTTTCAATTGGCCCTATCGGTGGGATTTGTTTGCACAAAAGGGAGACATTTGGACTGAGATTATCACAGGCCCAGACCTCTCTGTCTTAGCGCTTCGCGAGGCGCTGCTGCCAGAGACGCTGCCTCTCGCCAAGCCCCCCCCACAAACCACCCGAACCACACAATTCGTAGGTGTGCTCAATTCCTACACAGATGAAACCAATTATAATGGCCAGAGAACGAAGCCCCCTATGAATGCCCATCACAGCTCCTTCATTACCATCCTCTCCTCTGGGTTTTTCCACCTCAAATGAATTCTCAGTATTAAACCATCTCTTTTTTTTTTTTAAACTGCAGGAAGAATTGATGTTTGCAAAAGACGTTAAAAAAAACATCAGTGTCTACATTAGATAGCTGATGCCATTAATCGCGAGATTAGTGTCAACATCTTCCTTTGCAGTTGTGTCTCAACCATCTGCTGCATATCAGGACGCACGCTGCGCACAAGAAAACAAGTAAGGAAAGGCGCTGATTAAAGGAAATTTGGTAAAAAGAAAGTTCTCATTCATTTGAAGCCGTGGCACGGAGCTCTCTGTGTTTCTCCATTGAACATGAAAACGCTACAGCTGCTTAGCCAACTCCAAAAAAGAGGGGATGGCAAAAAAGATTAGTCTTGTGAGCCTCAATCAGATTTCCCTTCAGAGGATGAAATGGCGTTGCATCATATCTCTTACAGACGCATGGAAATCTTCACGCGGTCTCTGTTGGTGTGTATTCTAGGCCAAATAACCCGTAGTAGATTTGTCAGAAGAACGATCTATTCCATTGAGAGCCACCGACAACAAAAAAAAAATAAAATAAAAAAACGCTGTGATGATTATGGTAAGAGGGAGACAGAGCAGAGCCGTGGAGAGCTAGAGGAGTGGGAATACACTGTGCATTATGGCTGTTTTTGAGGCACAGCTGCACCTCCCTGGCAGAGGCTGAACCCAGAAGACCCCCCAGTTCTTTTTCTCCCGTCCCACCGCCCTCTCTCTGCCCCCCTCTCTCATGTAGATGGGACTTCTCCAACCTCTTCCCCCCTCCTCCTCCTCCTCCTCCTCCTCATCTCATCTCCTCTTCCTCTTCGCCACCCTCTTCTTTGTGTAGCCGGCTCTGAGCGCTGCCATTGTGAACGTAACCTCCGGCTTTATGCGCACTAAAAAAAAAAACCCCCAAAAAAACAAGACATTTAAAAACACATCGGAGGGAGGGGGGGAGGGGAGCGAGGCGGGGAGGAGAGACAGAAGCTCAAGAGAGTGGCGGCGGCGGCATTGAGTATATTTTTGTTAAGCTTCTTTACTGTAGGCCCCACAGATGTACAAGGGGAGACGCAACCGCCATGGAGCAAAGACCCAGAGAATATCATGTTTGCCTCATTAAAAAACGACACTCTCGCTGAGGTGAGCATGAACAAACAGACAATAGGAATAATAAGGAGCCCTGCAGCCCTTCACATATCCAAATGAGTAGGATACATGCAGATTTGCACTTCATTATTTAAATATGTTCCACCCGTGCTCACTAAATACGACCAGCCATCAGGATAAAACAAGCACGGGGAAAAAAAAAAAAAAAGATTCAATTCCAGAGTAATTCATGGTTGCGAAACCCATTAGGCACTAGACAATTAGGGCACATGTATTTTGTGTGTGTGTGTCGTCTGCAATATGAAACAGAATTACCCGAATGCAGCAACTGAAAGGTGAATTAATCAGTTAATTAATCGGAGGCTTTTCAGCGAATTACATAAAAAAAGTTTCAGCAACTCCAAGGAGATGAAAACAGATAAGAGAGTAAGAGTTTGAACCCCTTGATGTCATTGCATATGCATGTTCATCTACATAAGGATTAGTC
>NW_027283021.1:2500-62500 GCF_046629955.1 Centroberyx affinis | reverse complement strand
AAAAAATGAAAAGCTACTGAATGGACCGGGGGGAGCTTCGGTCCGGGTTTTGACAACAAGCTTTAGAAAAGAGGTGAAAACAGCAACACAGCTGCTGCTGTGTGGATATTGGTTTACATCATTATGTCTCCATGAAATCTCCACATAGCACACGTTAGTTTCAAGATTGGTTACAGGGTCTGAAATCGCTTATTGCAGGTTTAAGTGTGCAGCTGCATTATAAGTGCTTGAAGTGGATACTTGCCATGTGTAATAGAGAATGTCTGCTTCACCTTACTGAATTTCCAAAACCCGTAGATTCTAAATTTAATCTTTTTTTTTTCTTTTTTTTTTAATTGGCCTATACATACAGTAACAAGTCTCCATCCTGTAACTTCATTCAAACCAGAAGAAGGAAGAGTTTCTGGAGAGTTAAACCAAATGCAATGCATACTGGGAAGTCTGCTAATAAGCTAACCGTGTTTCTTAATAAACTATATAATGATCAGTTTAGTGAATGCTTTATAAGATGTTCTTTCAACTCATAATTTTAAGTTGTGAACTCATATGATTATAAGTCATGAAGCTCTTATAAGTTGAAATTACACATCTATATACATTGTGTTGATGGTTAAAGATGAGTTAATTTCACTAAATTGCGCTATGCGGTTTTACAGTGTACATTTGTCAAATTTAGTGCTGCTCCCATTTAAAAGAAAAAGAAGCAGACCTTAAGAAAGTAAAATCATTGGAGTACTTTCCTCCTCAATGTCATAGATCAACTGTGAGATGACATTTTATCAGGAAACTCTTGTGAACTTGTGACAGTCTGCTGAACACCTCAGCTGGGATGGAGCAGTCACAGCAAAGAGTGTCATTAGACTGACGGGAGAAATGAACGGTCAGATTCAAAGCTTCCTTCGTGTGTAATTAAGGGAAATTATCCTTCACAGTTTTGGCAGGGCAACCGGCTGATGAAAATTTGCCTTCACTGGCAGGCAGACTGACTGCGAAGAGGATCGTAAATAGCTTCACCATTGAAAGATGTGGCAGAATGACTTCTTAGACCACCTAATGTTTTAAATTGAGGCCTTCCTTTGAGTTAAGGTGACATTTAAGTGACTTTGAATCATGTGGCACAAATGGACTGTGTGTCTTATCCAACATTTCCTTGAAAACTTTTTCAAACTGCAGTTAGCCGGGGACTGACAAATCATCTGGAAAGCTCCTCGCCTGCTGGATGAATTGATATTAGAAAAAAATACACTGCAAAAAAAATATCCAAGTGATTTTAACCTTACATAGTCTTAAAATCTTACTTTCTCTATAAACAATTACAACAAAATCTGTCAATAAGGTGAGATAATTTCACTTGTTTTCAATGCAGATTAGAAAGATTATGTCACTTCACTCAAATTATCAAAACTGTTTGTTTTGTATTGGAAAGAAGTGACACTATCTCACCCCATTGTATGATTTTAAGTCTCAATACTAGTTTAAATTATTTGTTAAACTGGATATTTTCAGCATGTAACCAACGCACCATCAGTTTATTTAGTTGCCATCCATCTATAGCAGCTATCTGTCAGTTTAAAGCTTTATTAGACAGTTTTGCATATTGGCAACTCCACATGGTGTTGAACTTCAACACCCAGAAATCATGTAATGTGACATCGGTAAACTGCACACAGCTCGCTCCTGTTTACCGACCCAGCTGGTCTGTGATTGTTTTTCCCCAAAGGAAAACAAAGGGATGAAAAAAAGAAAAAGATCTAATGTAGCAGAGTCCAGCTTTCTCTGGGCGGAGCGCTCAAAACAAATCTGATTCCAGTTCCTGTAACTTAGTAGCTAAGTATGATGGACTTGTCTGTGTGTTTTGCTGTGATTTAGCTTCTTCTGGTGTTCCTACCAATTAAGAACCCATGATCATATAGCTGAATATGAGCATCAGTCCAGACTGCAGCTTGCTCTTGGTTCATTTTGGTTCACTGCAAAAAAATCAGTTTGTCATTTAGTCTATTGAGTAAAATGGCAATTTTCTTAAAATAAGTGAAAAATGGTAATGATAATTTCACTTGTTTCACTAATTTCCAATGCAAATCAACTTGCTTCAAGAATTTTGTAGAATCAAGTGTCATTTTCTTGATAGTAGAGCAGTGATCTGCCTTATTCTGACTTGTTTCAAGATACTGACACATTTCTAGAAAATTCCTGAAACAAATGAACCTGCATTGGAAACAAGTGAAGTTATCTCTCCTCACTGGCAGAATTTTTCTCTTGGTTTAAGAAAAATAAGATCTGAAGGCTGAAATGAGACTAAATGACTCGTTAAGATGGATGTTTTTTGCAGTGTTCTGCTTGGCTTTCCATGAAGAACTGCTGTCTATCAGATGTAAACTTCTGTCTCTTTATACCCATAAAAACTTAAGTTTTGGAGCCGTTGTCTGTAGTTGGCTTGAGTTAGGATCCACATTTTGCTTGTTAGAGGACTGAGGCTCACATTTTCTCGGTGCCGTTATTTGGTGCCACCTGAGTTGGAAAAGGCCTTGTTCTCATTTGGACAGACGAACCGAACTAAAGGAATAAACGCTCCAGAGTTCGAATAAACGAACATGCTTGGAGCGAACGCAGCCCAAGTAGAGGACAGACAAAGAGAACGAGGGCCTACAGAGAGGAGAGTGTGCCAGGTTCATGGTGGTTCATGATGTAACAGGTTCATGGTGATGAGCTCTAGTGAGGAAAGACTGCCGGCAGTGCCATGTTCTCTCCGCGGAGAAGGACATCTTGCTGTTGTCATTATTAGCCCACCCACTAAATAACAGGAGCTGAAACTACCACAAGACTCATACTTAATGTACTCTCACTGGAAATCAAGTTGAAATCCTTTTGCCGGAGAAAAAACAACAGAAACGGGACGCTATTGTTGTTAAATCCACGTGTTTCCTGTTTTTTCCATCATTAGCCGGGTCCTCCTCAGCGTCTCTTACTCTGAGGAGAGGTAGGTAGAGGTGTTTGTCTTCATTGCTTTTTTTTTTTTTCTTAAAATGAACACACACACACACCTTACTCCCCCCATCCCACCTCCCTTCCTTTTGTCTTCCCAACAATACTGCCTCCCGGCATTTTGATCACAGCTTCAAGGTCCCCGTTGCCTGAGCTTAGGTTGAAAGCAGCAGGAGAAAGGAACTCCAATTAGGGTTTTTTTTTTTCATAATTAATTTTCTACTGAAACAAAAGCATTATAACGTCCTTTTAAAGAAAGGAGAGGACAAAACCTGTGCTGGTTTTTGAGCTCCTAGAGGTAATTTGACATTCTGAGTTTGACAATTTCCTCCCACTCTAGGAATTATAATGACAAATATCGGCAGAACGCTCTCCAGCCCCTGTGAGACGCTTTCTATTGGCATTATTATTTCCCATCCCTGTTAGTTGTGATGCGCAATTTATCAGCCTACTGTTTGCCAGGGGGGATTTGCCACAGGGAACCAAGCCTGAGGATTCCGAAACTGAACCAAATTAAAGTGCAACACGGACCAGTTTAGCCTGTAGCCGCGGCTGTGTATTTATTTATTTATATTTTGTTGTTTTTTCCACTTTGACAATGTATCATCACAGCTGATTTCACAATATTATTGTAAAAATTCTAGTTGTAGTATCTTTAAGGTGAAGATTAGACAAGGACCCATACTGTAGGCATCTGCCACTTTTAATTATATACTCTTTGTATAATTAAAGTCCCTGTGTGAAATGAACTCCCATTACTTCCTGTAAAAAAATGTATCTTTCATTATGACTTCATGCTGCACTAGTAGGCATGTATACACACACCGAGCACTTTATTAGGAAAACCATACTAATGCTGGGTAGGTGTCAGCAGTCAACCGGCTACCAAAGTGACATCCGCCTCCAGGTTTGACGTGTTGCATTCTGGGATGCTTTTCTGCTCACCACAGTTGTAAAGAGGTTATCTGAGCTACTGAAGCCTTTCTGTCAGCTCCAACCAGTCTGGCCATTCTCCTCTGACCTCTGACCTCTCTCATCAACCGCAGAACCGCCGCTCACTGGATGTTTTTTTGTTTTTCACACCGTTCTGTGTGAACTCTAGAGACTGTTTTTTCAGGAGATCAGCAGTTTCAGAAATACTCAAAGCAGCCTGTCTGGCACCAACAGCCATGCCACGGTCAGATCACATTTTTACCCCCATTCTGATGCTTCATGTGAACATGAACTGAAGCTGCTGATCTTACGATGATCTTATGCATTGCACTGCTGCCACATGATTGGCTGAATGGATAATTGCACAAGTAAGCAGGTGTACAGGTGTTCCTAATAAAGTGCTCGGTGACTGTATATTGGTTAGAAATACATTTCTAACCAATAAAACTATCCGATTTATGAACAACCCCCCCCCCCCCCGCGCCCCTCCCATCCTCGCTTTTCCATTGGTTTATACTTTTGAGTTATTCCTCACTGCATTATGTCCCGCCCCAACATCCTGTTTCAGCAGGAAATACATCAAAGTAAAGATGCCATTTCACGGGATCTTTTAAGGTGTTACTTCAGCCAAGTCATCTGACAGAAAGAAGCTTTCTAGACAGACAGTTTCCATAAACTTCGGCTAATTGGGGGCAATTTCATCTCTTGTGGTAAGCAGGGAGACTGTACAAGTGTATTGGTAATTGCTGTGTACAAGCCACGAGGCCCAAGTGGGCTCTCTCTGCTGTGCCCATGGGTGCTTTGGTGATGCTGATGGGGAAACACCAAACTTAGGTTGCCATAGTTACAGAAAAGAAAGCCTTACCTTATCTACCGCACAGTGGTGGAAAGTAACTAAGTACATTTACTCAAGTACTGTACTTAAGTACAATTTTGAGGTATTTGTACTTTACTTGAGTATTTCCATTTTATGCTACTTTGTACTTATACTCCACTACATTTTAGAGGGAAATATTGTACTTTTTACTCCATTACATTTATTTCACAGCTATAGTTACTAGTTACTTTTCAGATCAATATTTTATATTTAAAACATTTGATCATATTTATAAAATAACTATAAAATAGCATTGTTATAGATTAGACTACCCAAAAGTATTGCTAAATTCACGTTGACAACTTTAAAATGCTGCTTACATGTACATGTATGCTAATAAATCAGTATTAATATTCCAATAATTTATGAAAAATATAACTCTCTAAATGGGGACAGTTTGCATAATGAGTACGTTTACTTTGATACTCTAAGTACATTTTGCTGCCAATATGTACTTTTACTTAAGTAAGATTTTGAATGCAGCACTTTTACTTGTAACGGAGTATCTTTACATTGTTGTATTGCTACTTTTACTGAAGTAAAAGATCTCAGTACTTCTTCCACCACTGCTACCACATCACATGACCCATAATCCCAGTGAAAACCAGCCTCTCTGGTGTTACTGCTGTAATAACAACCACTGCTACACAGCTGGGGCTTTATATTCCACTTCACTATTAGTCCTTTTTAGTTCTTCTTTACCTTTTACAGCGGCGTTTTACAGCACTTTCTTCCATTTATTGTGCAATAAACACCTTCCTCTCCAATTGTCGCCCCTCTCTCTCTCTCTCTCTCTCTCTCTCTCTCTCTCTCAGATGCATCGCTCAAAGTACATTTTTCCCATGATGCTTAGAGACGGCGAAAGAAAGCAGGCTGGAAAGTCCGCGCCAATCAGTGTAACTCGGTTCCTCCCTTGGCCTGTTCAGTCCAAGGTAGCTGGGAAAGCTGACGGAGCCGATCATCATCAAAAGGCCATACATCCCCCCCAGACCCTCCCTCCCCTCCTCCCCCTCCCTCCCCCCTCGTTCAGGCAGCCAGTCAGCTCACATTAACCTCTCAGCGCACGGCCCGAAGACGCGCACGCTTCCTACCAACCTGTGTCATGTGGAGTCTACCTTCATTTGAGGAGAGCTTTCATCGGCAGGATCACGCCGCAGCTCTTCAGCCTTGGGGGCATAGACTGTAACTCAGGTGAATTACTTCGTTAGACACTCGAGCCGCCTCAAAAGCGGTAATGTCACTCTCGAGATCAGCTAACATAAGTGTCCTTCATGTTTTCTTTCTTTCTTTTTTTTTTTTTTGATAGCTGAAATACGCCTTGCTTCTATTTTTTGCGGTGCTGCTGGATGGGTTTTTCAAAGAGAACAGTGAAGATCCTACTTTAGAAGATAAGATGAACCTAACTGTTCTTAACGGGGAAATTATGTTGCAGCAGCAGTAATGCGATTCAGCAGGGAAAAGGAAAATCACACAAAAGCACACAAATAGAATATAAAAACAAGCAGTAAAACAGTATGAATAATGTTAAAACAAGATATTTAAAAACATATTCTATTGTCAATTTCAACATAAAGTAAACTGTAAGAGTATAGGAAAGAGTATGGATTATTAACATGTGGATGCAGTTACAGTTGTTACTTATAGATGTTGCAATTAGTCTCAATATCTTACTTAATTATGGATTATTATTATTACTATATTTGTAGTGTTGAGGAAAGTTACTGTTATTAGTTACTTTACCTTAACCATAAGGGGGTAAAAAAAAAATGACCCTGCTGTTTATTCTTTTTTAATGCAATATCTTTGCGATTAAGACGTTTTATCATTTCATATTCCAGGTATTCCTCAAAAATCTTGTTTTTGAAATCGCCACATTCAGATTTTATACTTACATACTTTACCTTTTAACAAAACAATGTTTTTGTATTACTACCCCAAGTGTCCGTAAGGAGGTCAAAAAAGCCCCCCATGTATTTCCTATGGAATTTATAGGAACCTTTGATCTTCATCAGCTGTTACTGTCAGGTGTTTATTTATTGCGCACCACAATTCAAACATGAATATTAGCAATGATATACAGCCTGGATCCCTGGAAGTAACACACACACACACTGTACACGCACACACACACACACACACACATACATGCAATAAAAACATAGGCAGACACACATATAATACACATACACGATACACACAGAAACACACACACACATATGTATATACGATGCAAACACAAGCATTTACACACAGGTATACTTTAAGCAGACAAGTACACACACACCCCCCCACACACACACACACACACACACACACACACACACACACAGGAGTGGAAGGCCACTTCAAGATATCACTCATTGTTTGTGACTGTTACATTAAACAACTCTTTCTGTTCGCCGATTATTTTTCTCAGTTCCTTAATTCTTTTTGCATCCTTGAGGAAAAAGAGAGTCATGTTTCAGTGACAAAGCTAGCCGTTCCTTTTCAACAAGTCTCTTTGAAAATCATCTCACTTTACTCAAGTCAAGTTTTTTCCCCCTCACTGTATAGTTCTCATGATGTTTTCTTAACTTCAAAGGCACTGAAAACTAAGGAGGGTATTTCTCAATTCTCTGTGTGTGTGTGTTTGTGAGTGTGGTGGGTTGGGGTTGCCAATTCTTAGGTCATCTCACTAGACCTGTAAAAGGTAGAAGATGAGCTCACTCCTCTTCCCCAGTGTCTCTTTATATCCATGTAATCTCATCCAATCACCTTTCACTCTCTTCCATTCACATACTGTAGGAAAACACCGTCTCATACAATTTTGTGAATTGAGCACGAACTCTGACACGCACACTACATGTTGTGAATGCAGGAATTATGTGAAGATAATGTTCCTCCGCCACTATTTGGATTTTATAACAATAGCACGTTTGTGACACCTGTTTGGCATATGATTAATTACGATTTAGGATTTATTTATTTAATAGGGACAGTGCATATTACTGAACATTCAAAACCAAATTTAAAGATTTGTATGTATGAAAAGGTTGGCTAACAGTTCGGTTTAGGCAAGTGAAGCAACTTGCTTAAGGTTAGGTTCAGGTTTTGGTCAGGATTAAAAAAAAGTCAAACTTTAGCTGAAAAATAGAAAACCTTTGCCACGTTTTCTAACATTTTAACATAGTTTAGTTTATTAAGTTTATTTGTCAGGGACCATGTGCAAGAGAAAACACTGATCTCAGACAAGAGAAAAGATGCTTTGCACCAGATTATAGCAATTTTTTTTATAGCTAATTTCCATCTGCAGTCCCAGGGCTGGTAGACATAAAATACAGCACAAACAATACAATAAATTACATAAAGTACAAGCTGAAGTACAAAAAAATCACAGCTAGTCATATCACCACATTTCATACATTTTTCATACACATACACAACATGAAATAGCCAAGAATAACAGGAGAGTGCCTTGGGTTTCTTCTTCTTTTTTCCTCTACATGTGGACTCCTCATATTTCCAATGAGCACCTGCAGTGAAGATGTTTGAAGCTCATGCAGCGTTCCTCTTCTGATCAATGCTGAACTTTTGGCACTTTTGAGTTGGGAATTTAACATTGTCCAGAATTCCAAGACTGTCTGTATTGTAGGCCGAGAGATAACAGTGAAACTATGATCAAAATAATCATTCGTCTACATTCTTTAATTGTGTTAACTTCTTGTAAATGAAATAATGGTGAAGTTTAGGCTACTGGGATCCCCCTGGAACCCCCTCAAGGACCCCTGGTGGTCCCCGGACCCCACGTTGAGAACCACTGCTCTAGAATGAAGGGAAATTAACAGTATATCCACCCATCCACCACACCATTTAAATTACTATCTATCTATCTATCTATCTATCTATCTACTTCATGTCTTAGTCATGTGTCCTTCACATGATCCTTTCATGAAGGGAAAATGTATTTCTGTCACTTTTCCTGCATGGAGTGTGTATTTGCATCTGAAGATATCGTGGTCGTTTATTGAAACTAAGGACTCCAGGCTCCATGTAGCTCTGCAAACAGCCAATACAAATATATTTTCCACTTGATTAAAAGCACAGTAGAGTAAGAGTGTGTGTTAATGAGTGAAACAAGTGACTGGGCAACAGACACTTCTTTTGTTTCTCCTCGTTTGTTTTAGAGAAGCCTTGTTATTGCAGCGTCTCCACTTTGAAATGTGAAAGTCTCCCTCAGACAGCGTTAAGTCACAGCTTCCTTACATTTGCACATTAAAAGGCCTCACAGTTTCCTCCTTATTATTATTCTTTTTTTTTTTCTATACAGTGAGCAGTGAAAAAGGTCCCTGCAGATGTTCCCTTGGCTTTTATGTCAAAAGCTATCTGACTAATACGAGGAAATGTCAGCCGAATCCAAAAGCAAAAAACAACCTGATTATTCCTTTCCGTGAAAGGTCACCTGTGACACAGTATCTCTAAAATGTAAGATGAATTTGTACTACATTAGATGTACCCAGCCATACCCAGCCACTTGCATCTGTCTCCACTTAGCCAAGAAAGAAACAATTGGCTGTAGACACGCTCAACTTGAGAGACTGAGTCATAGCAGGTTTTTTTTTTTTTTTTGCATTTGTTTATCAAATCCACGGTCTTCTGATCCACGGCATGTAATTCGACAGCGACTGCAACTCATAAAAGTGCTTTCGCTATGCATTTAAACTGTTCAGCGTGGATGTATACGCTTTATAATAGTTGACACGCGTGCCCATACGCACAGCGAAACATGATGTCTTCATCAAACTGATTGTGTGCAGTCAGTTTGTTTTGCAGCGCAGGTGACGGCCCTGTTCACTCATACAGGCGATGGAAGATGTAAGAAGATTGCTTTTTATGGATCACGCTCTTAAGGGTGGGGAGAGGTTCCTGTCTGTGCCGACTGAGGTGCTACAACAACACTGTGCGTGTGTGTGTGTGTGTGTGAAAGAGATGCTTTGCATTGTGCATTGGTGCAATGCCTCCCGAGATTGTTCTCCTCAGAAGGCAATTTCAAGCTGGAGACACATCTATCTTGGCAGGAAAATTGCAAAAGTGAGGCACTATTCTATGATTTACTTTCGATGATCTACTGTATAATGTAGGTGAGGTGAGGTACAATAGGACCGGGGCAGAGGGATGAGACCTCTGCATGTACTTGCGGTGTTTCCTCTCCTCGCACCCGTTGCGGCCTCCCGCTGAGGAAGCCGCAAATTTCCACTGGCGCTCCGGCAGCGAACGCGGCACAGCACGCTTTTCCTCTCGCCTAATGAAGCAAATTATTAAAATTATTTTCTTCCACAGCCTATTTCATGTATTTCCTTCCAGAAATAATTGAGGAATCTTTTTATGTTTTCAATTAGTTTTTTTTTTTTTTTTTTTTTTTTTTTCCCTCCCTGGTTGACATTCATTCTAATTGCTAAAGATTCATCCTTCGCCTGGAAACGTTGCGGGGCATCACAATAACAGGAGCTTTATTTTCCCTGTCAATCTTCTACAATGGGAAGAAGTGAGAGGGAGTTTACAAATAATTACTGGAAGAAAAACATAATTTTTTTTTGCCTTTCTGCCTCAGAAAAAAATACACACACATTCCTCTCGGGGAGTAATTATAGTGAATATTGACACAGAACAATTATAGAATGATGGTTGTTTTCATGAAATTTGCCGCTCTCGCCCGCTGATACACATAAATCTCTTATCCTGCCTGCATTTAACCTCTGTTTCTGTTTTCTATACTCACTAAAACTAAAGTCTCCTGCATCAGTTTCTCAATCTTTTTATGACAAGATGCTGCCTGCACTGTAAAACACAAGACCAGAAGAGCTGCAGGATGGCTTTGTGCTTAAAGAGGCCGTTCCATGACCAGATGGTTGCAGGTTTAATCCCCACAGCAGAGTCTTGAGCAAGGCACTAAACCACTCTGTCAGTGTAAGTCAGGCTGGATGAGAGTGTGAGATAAATGTAAATCACAGAGGTTGACTGTTTTCATATCCTTGCTTATAATGCTGTTTGAAGTTGAGCTTTAATAGTTTACACTAGAAATGATACAGCCTTTTTCTTTAAAGACCCCATGAAATATGAAAAGGCATCTTTGCTTGATTTGACCTGGATTTGATGCATTTTCGGTGGAAACAGGATGTTGGGGGTGGGACATAATGCTGTGAGGGATCATTCAAAAGTGTAAACCAATGGAGTCAGGGGGATAAAGGTAGTTTTATTTGATGGGAGGGGTGCAGAGGGGCGGGAATGTTAAAAAATCTGATGGTTTTATTGGTTAGAAATTTATATTTACGCCTACTGGTGCAGCATGATGTCACCATGAAAGATACTGTGTTTTCCAGGTAGTAAAAGTAATGGGAGTTAATTTCATGGGGACTTTAAAGATAGACTGAACTCCCCCCCCAATCCTCAGCTCAGTATCTAAACAGACTTATACCCCCCGTCCCAATTCCCAGGTGGGACAGGGGAGAATAAACTCGCCCTCATGACTCAGTTGCAGTGTCCTTATGGAGGTGAAAACTAGGCTAACCTTCCAGACTGGCTCCCTTGGGAGGAAGTGGCAGCTGTACAGAACCATACTGGCCCTCCCCAACACACACACACACACACAACAGACACACACACACACACACACACACACACACACACACACACTAAACCCGTTAGTTCTCCTGGGCTCTGTCTCAAGCCAAGCCGGCCCATGGAGCTAAACCCAGGCTGGGGTAATCCCAGTGGAGCTCAACTCTACCGCCGGCTCTGCCCTCAAATCCTATTGGGCCAGAAGATCCAGAGAGGGAGAGAGGGGGGGTGAGCGGGGAGGGGGGGGGGGGGGGGTTGTAGGAGCTGCCATATAGTATTGTCCCTATGGAGAGAGAGGGAGGATGGGAGAGCAGGCAAGAGCATGAGAGGGAGCGAGGATGCCAGTCGAATGCAGGGGCCCTTCGTGACTTCCTGGGCCCCAGCTGTGAGTTTGCCTCTCACACCCTCTTACACACACACACACACACACACACACACCATGTGTCCTCTCCTGGGGTTTAGCAGCACGCCTCACACACTCGCAGAAGAGTTCAGCTTCATCAGCCATGATCACGTTGTCCCCCAGCTCATCATGTAAGAGGAGCGGGGCGGAATCAACCCGGCCGGTCCGCACGGGCGCTTTTATCACCCGGAGCATTCTGGAAGCACAACAATCAATTTCAGACTAATCCGACAAAATGCCACGGTCATCTAATCGGGAGCGAGGCCACGGGGTTTCCCTTCAAACATGGCACCGCGTCGGACCGTGCCGGATGCCTGGTGTTGGCGCGGCGAATCAGAGGACACACCAAAGCACCGGGATGTGCCAGAGAAGAGCCTGTCAAACAAGCCAAGATGAAAAAAGCCCATCTAGAGCCGGGAAGCAAAGATAATTGCCCCCTTTCGGATAAATATGTAAGAACTTGTCAATAGCGCTATGGGGCAAAACAGCGAGTATTGTAATACCAGTTATTGAAATAATGATTGTGAGGCTTTTAATTAAAGATGTTACACGTAGGAATTTCTCATTAATGTTTTGCTGTAAGATTAACTCATGCCACTGCCAGCAAAGGAAGTGAGGCCTTTACAAACTGCAGCTCCATGGTTGTGCTTTCATTTGCTCCCATGTGAGAGTTCTTCATTCCCTGCGAAAAAAAAAAAAAAAAAAATCCATTTCAGAAAACTTGCAAGTTTGTTGAATCATTTATTTGACAATTTTTTTAATTAAGAACATGCATGCATCTAAAACTTATCAAGAATAGCACAGAAAGTCGGACTTTTTTCAATCGATGTCCTTGAAGTTACCAACAAAATTCTGCAACAAAAGGAAATAAAGAAAAGTGCTGATGAAATCGCCTGAACGCATTTATCTGACAGTGCTATTCAGAGAAAATCCTTCACGCAAACGACCTACCAACATCAAAATATGCATCGACCAATCAACTTTAGGGATCTGACCAGGTGCATCAGATTCACAGTCATGAAATATTTACACACCTAATATCCACATACAATCTGTGGCCTGATGAAGCGGCTTAGTAAGACCTCATTTCCCATCCCCCCCCCCCCCCCTGTGCAAAGCATCCAAAGGTCAACATCTGCTCTCGCCAGTCCGGAAGGCACTGGGAGGCGGGCGGTGACTGGGAGGGCAGAGTGATTTCGTTAATTGGAAATCTGAATCTGAATCCCAGTCACTTTATTTGCCAAGTTCAATTAATGTACAGGAATTTGTTTATGTGATATTGGTGCAGGGATACGACAGCAAACATACTAACATAAATGCGTAGTATAATAGATAGATTACACATGCAGTATCAGTCTACAGTGAGTAGTTGTAGCTGTAAAGAGGGATGGGAAGTGTCCAGCAGTGCATTGGACAACTGCCTCATGAAGTATAATCGTCTCTTTTTATGAGAGAGAATGTCAAACTTCATGCAGAAATCTGGTAATATAACGAATAATTCCAGCGTGATTTGAGTTTTTGCTCGTTTTTGAACATCTTCCATCCCTCTAATGTTAATTGCGACAGTTTTTATGTGCATACGCTGTGATTAAAGATATTTTTTTAATCAGTTTTGCCGAACCTCTTGTGCTCATTCACTCCCATTCAATCCCATTCAGTTACACACACAACATAGACAACAACTGAGGAGACTTCTAATTCAGTTGGTAAAGTTAATCCATCACTGAGAGGCAGCCAATCACGTTTTGTAAAGATGCATCAGAAAGCTAATATCAGGCTATAAAGTTTTACATTTTGAAAGTTCACCATTTCATATTAATGCGTATCAGGAATTTGGTCTCTGCTTATAAACAAGAAGAGGCAAGATACTGCTACCGGTCTCTATGTGTCCCGATCTCTGTGTTTTCCTGGCCAATAGCTAAAGCTGGGGACACCTTAAAAGATTTTTCCAAGCATAAACGACAGTGAAAATTGAGCAGCGCACAACAGACATGACTGTTTTTGAGGAGCACAAATCAAAAGACCATAGACCGTATACAAAAGACTGAGAATAAGCGGCCGCAGCTCTCTCACGAGAATGTGATTTTTCAAGGTACAGCTGCACTCGCGAGAATGTTCATTTTTCTGCTGTATTTTGATACCAGAACAAACATTCAGCCCATAGGGCTTGCAGCAATTTGCATGGGAAAAAAAGACTGAGAACACATTCAGGTTTCCTTTTCTTTCCAGGCTCAGCCATTGTGCACGTTGGATCTTGTGTTTACACTTACTGTACGTATTTTTTCCCTCTTGCTTTGTCTGTCGCAATCTCTGTTTTCATTGGCTATTGAAAATTGACTACCAGTGACTCTGCCCGATCTCAAATTGTTGACAAATCGGGCTTCAAAAACGTGTAACGTGTCCCAGCCTTAAATAAGATGGTTCCACCAGCTATAGTCTGTAAAATTAAATAGAAAATAGAGCTAGATTTTGCACAATATTAAGGCTTAAAATTGGCTCCCTCTTCTTTACTGGGAGTACCTTGTAATGTTTAGACAGCATTTATTGAAAAATATTTACTTTGAAAAAAATATACAAAGGAAAAAAGATAACAATCAAAAGTGATGTAAAACAGTAAGGGAATGCAGGAAATGAACAAAAATGCCCCAAATTTGAACTTCAATACGCAGAAATCATGTAACATGACGTCAGTAAACGGCACACAGCACGCTCATGTTGACCAAGTCGATCTGTGGTGCTTTATACTCTGACGCTTTAAATATGTACTGGATACAAAGGATATCAAAGGGCTGAGAGATGAGAGAGAGAAGATCTAACAGTGGTGAGACCAGCTCGGCTGTTTAGGAGATAGTCTACACTGCAAAAAATGTCCACCATAAGTCATTTCATATAGTATTGAGATTTAAAAAACGTAATTTTCTTAAAATAAGTGAAAATACCAGTGGGGTGAGATGATGTCACTTATTGTTTCCAAATGCTAATCAGTTTGTTTCATGAATTTTTTTTAATCTTCTTTAATCAACTGTTATTTTCTATTTACTAGTCTGCCTTATTCTGCCTTGTTTCAATATATTTACCAGTGATACTGCATTGGAAATAAGGAGGAGTTATCTGACCCCACTCAGTTGTTTTACGAAAAATAACATGTTAAGACCTAATATAAGACTAAATGACTTGTTAAAATGGATATTTTTTGCAGGGTGAGCGGACCAGCCCAGAAGTCCTTTTCCTCCAGCTCCTCCTGGGGATCCCAGGGTGCTCCCAGGCATGCTGGGAGATGTAGTCCCCTCCTGTGTGTCATGGATCTGTTTCGGGGTCTTCTCCCTGTCTCCCTGCCTGTGATTCAGGCTGATGAGACGTGTTTATTTTTACATAAACATCTTGCCCGGTGCAGCTTTAAGACCTTCTCCCAATCACTTGGCTCCACTCTTACATTCGGCAAATCTGATCCACCAAGCAGCACTTATTCCGATAAACTGTCAGATTTGAAATTTTGATTTTTGCGTCCTCGTGTGCGCAGCGTGTCTGAATCACTCCGCCTGGCATCACAACACGTCTCACCACTGCAGAGGAGAGAGAGACGGTCCCTATGGTGAGACACCGCAGCTTCAGCCAGGGGTCTACACACCCACACACACACACACATCAATACACAAACACACTGACAGACGCACAAACACACACACACACATTCGCTCAATCATGCTGAGACGCTTTGAACAGACTGACAGAATATGGCCTAGAAAAAGAGGCAATCCAGTTTATTTGCTTGTTGACTGACAGGCCGTTGCATAGTAAATTCACGAGACAGAAGACTCGCATCAGCTGACTAACTGTAGAGCCGAGTCACGATCAAACCCGGCAAACGCAAGCTTCAGTTCGAATCACACTCAGCTCAGATTTCTCACGATATCTCTCTCTGATAACGTTTCTCCGCCGAGACGACCGGACGACCACCGCAGGGACGGCGGGCAACTCCTCTCCCAGCAAAACCCCGCGTTGTTTTATTTTTCCTCTACATTCACCTCAACAAGCGAGCGCTTCTGCCTCCAAATTATTTATTAGGCCAAGAGAAGACAATCCGCTGGAAAATGAGAACTGAGAGAATGGTAACTAACTGTCAAGAAAGAAATTGGCCGAGCCCTTTTATTCTTTCCGCCGGTTCCAGGTCCCTAAACCAAAACACATCAATTCTGTATGCGCTGCTGACAGCTTTTGGACACTTTTTTCACAAGATTTGGTTTGTCATTTGAATAATTTGTGCCATTGTTGCTTTTCAGCCTGACCATATCAACAATTTACAGCAACAGCGCGGTCTCTCTTGAGTCTTGTTTGGTATTCCAAACTATGAGAAACTTTATGTGACAATGGTCTCTGCAGTGTGACGCTGATCCAATATGGAGACGTGTGAGTCTCCCAAACCTAATTTGCCATATACGATGCCCCGGTGGCTCAGTTGTCTGGTGCACAGCTATTGCAGCTATTTTGATTTATCTTCTAACTACATGGTCTTGAGTCACATCTCTCTCCCCACACTGCAAGAAATCTCCATCTTAACAGGTCATTTAGTCTATTAATGATTTATAAAATCATAATTTTCTTAAAACAAGTGAAAAAACCTGCCAATGAGGTTAGATAATTTCACTTGTTTCAAATGCAAATCAATTTGTTTCAAGAATTTTATGGAATCAAGTGTCATAGTAATGCAGTGATTTTGCCTTTTTTCTGACTTGTTTCAACATACCGACAAAATTCCTGAAAGAAGTGAAACCGCATTGGAAACAAGTGGGAGGCAAAATTGCTTTAAGAAAAATACGATTTGAAAGCTGAATATGAGACTAAACGACTCGTTAAGATGGATGTTTTTTTTGCAGAAGACGGGCCTTTAATAAAATAATAAGACAATTATCATTACGCATTCACAGGAATGTGTTCAGGTCAATATGGCTCTGACCCTTGCACTCCTTATTCTACTGTTGCAGTCATTATAAGTCCGGGGCATAAGAGTATCGGCTAAATGCCTCTTTTTTGATGCAAAATGTGATTACTATTAATTAAGGTTTCAGAGAAATGTTCAATCCATTTTCCTGTCAGAATATGCTGCCATACTGACAGTGAAGCCCTTTCAGCCAATGCAAACGCTCGGTCTGACAGGTCCGGTCCCTTTTCCCGCACAGACGCCTCATAACAAGGAGCTGAATCATGAATCAGACAGCCAAGACCAGCAGCCACTGCACATGTCCATCACAAGGCAAATGGCAGTTTGCATGACCGCAGTCCAAAAGCCACTGTCAAACTGCCAACTAGTCACAAAACAGGCAACTGTCACACAGAAAAATAGTCGACAATTACGAAGCTGTCGTTGTCATTCACTCGCAATCATTCACATATGAAATTGAGCAGTGGTCCAGAATGGTACATAACAATTCAAACAATCTTCATCTTCCCCTTTTTTCTTTTTTTTCTTTTCTTTTGGGTCTTCATTGTTTTTCTCATTATCAGAAATCTCCCGTTGATGCTTCACAGAGGCTTTACTGGCCTGTCAATTCTTGCTAGCGTTTTTGGCCATGGCCCACGACGCGCAGAGGGCATCTGGTGTGTCCGACGCTCTGCCCATGACTTCCAGGAAACTGCTGCGTCCATTAGCACAGTGGAAAAAACAAGAAAGCAACGGCAAAAGATGAGGAGAGAATTCCGGGATTCAGTCATTTAATAATCTTTCTGCTTCTCTTTCTGCCCATCTGTATTAAGTCAAAGGAAAAGATCTGGATCTGTAAGTTGGTCTTACAGGTCCCATATGGTCTAAAACAGGATTTCCCTTGTCTCGATGATAAAGGAGTTGGATGGTCTATCTAAACATGGTGAAAGTATCAAAACGCACGGTCACCAACTAAATCCACGCAATCCATATTAGAAAAGCGAGCCTCTAAACGAGCCGTTTGGACTTCCGTAACTTTGTGGCGTCACAAAGGTTCGCTCATTAGCATTTTTGTAAGAAATAATAGACTAACAAAGTGTTTTTTTCAAAGCGGTTGAGCGGTTGTCATTGTTTATTACCGGAGAGTTTTCCCTACCTGTAGCTGCCCGGGCCGCGGCGTCTCACGTTTCACTCTCGAAACGGTTAGCCAATCAGAATAGAGGGGTCGTTAATATTAATGAGCCTTAAAGACACAGTGACAGAAACAAAGCTCAGAGAGATGCTGGAAAATGAACGCGTAAAAATGGATTGAGAGTGTTTTTGGTACGTGACACCACACACACAGCTTTGAATGGACCTCAAGACAGAAAATAAAACACTGGAAATGGAGAATATGGGAGCTTTAATCGCCTGCTGTCAAACGAATGAGGTGAAATACTGCAAATGCATATCTCACGCCCAAAAGTTAACTTGAAAGTGAACAACTACCTATATTGGAAAAAGTTTTAAGAGTATGTGCAAGAGAAAGTCTGAGCATTGGATTCAACACAGTATCCAATGCTCAGAGTGGTGAGACGACTCAATAGACACCACAGGTCAGAGGTGGGAGGTCAGGGTTACCGAGGAACAGCAGTGCTGGAGTGTGAAGAATAATGTGTGAGGAAATAATGTGCTCCGGTCTGCTCTATATTAAATGATTTCTTTCCCTGGCACTGTACCTTCTGCCTCTCTGTAGCGCTGACAGCTCATACCAGCATCACCCTCATTTTGCCTTTTCCTCTTTTGCCTATCAACCTATCCATCTCGCTCTCGCTTTTTCTTCATCTCTGTCTCTATCTCTGCATGGGTTTACCAGGTCCCTCTAATTGTTTTCTCATCTCGCTCTCCGGGGGATGTGCAGTCATGGCCTTGTTACACCAGCTGATCGATGTGATTTATAGGTTTAGGGAGCGAGACATGCAAACTTTCTCATCTCCTGGGGCTAAACCAAAGAAATCAATCACACTTGCTATGTGTGGGCCAATCCAGACCTGAAAACTGCTTTCTGCAAAGACCACCATGGAAACAGAAGCACTATTGTCTCTAACTTCTTGTTTCTTTCTCTTAGTTTTTCTTTTCCCAGATAGTATAATTAGATATTAATCTAATAGTCCTTGGTGCATGGTCCTTGGTTTGTTCTCTGTTTTTTAGTAAAGTTACACTGATTCATTTGTTTATGCCATTGCTCCATGCTGTAATTTGCCATGATGCAGATGGTCTCCTTGTTAACATAATCATGTTGGCTCTCACGAGGACAGCAGGAAATCATATAGCTATGGAGATAATTCCCACAAAGATTTGATGGTAATTACTGTCTTTTTTTCCAAAGATTGTTGAGGGGTTTTTTTTGTTGTTGTTTCCATGGCATTTCGGCGTCATTTGACGGCAAAGACAGGGAAAGACAAAAAAACGTGAAGGCGTTTGACACCGGTGAATGATCCGGCCTGAAACAAATCGCCTCCTGAAAACACATCATCCAGACTGCCATCGCTGGACGGTTTTATCTGTTTTGCCAATGCTTCAATATCTTCAATTAGTTCCAATTAGACTTATTTAAGTAGAATGAATCATTAATTAGCAAAGGGAGGCGGGCAGTAAATATTTACTTATTCATCATACATATTTCTTGTTTTGCTTCTGATTACTTTATGAGCCATTTTTCTTGTAATTTGCGTTTGTGTGCACAGCATCCTAATCTGACTGGCTGGCTTCACTGATTGCACATTCATCATGGATGTTGGACCATAATCTTTTATCCTCGCTGCAGACAGCCTGTTGATAAAATCCAGTCTAAAGGAGGGACCACAAAGTTAATAGACTATCACTCCCCCTAAAGAGAACTGATTGTACAATTCAGGAGGGTCACATACACAGAGAGAGGGGTCGCCAGAAAAAGAGGAGAAAAGAAAAACTGAGGGAAAGTGAGTGGAGTGAAAGAGTGTATTTTGGGTACTGCGGGTTAATTCAGTGTCTTTCAGCCACAATTGCCGTATCTAAACATTCATGAGCCTCGAGAGGTGGGATAGAGAGAGAGAGAGAGAGAGAGAGAGGAGAGGAGAGGAGGGAGGGAGCAGGAGAGAGGGAGAGTAGGAGACGGAGAAAGGAGGGGAATGGATAGAGCAACAGCACAGCGCTCAGACACAAGAGGGAGAGAGGGAGCGAGGGAGAGCCACTGGGTGAGCTTGTCTAACAGCACAGCGCTCTGAGCAGGTAAAACAAGCTGAGAGAGAGAGAGAGAGAGAGAGAGAGGGGAGAGAGCAAAAGGAGGGAGGGAGGAAGGTCTATCTTTTCACCTGAAGATTACTTTGTTTCACACTCACTCACCCTGAGTGCTGGAAGGAGCATCGAGGAGGAGGAAGGAGCGGAGTTGATCAGGAGGTGTCAGCTCTCTCATCCTCTCCCTTTTTTTCTTTCTCTTCTCTTACTTCTTCTTCTGCTGTTGCTGCTGCCGGGGGGGTCAGCCGGACTTTTCAGCCGAGCCCTCGCTGATCGGCTGGACACCCGCTGGAAAGACTGACACATCTAATTCACACATCAAGGACAAGAAAAGACTGAAAGTGAGAGAATTAAAGAATGATGTAAATGGCACTGGCTGCAAAGGAGAAGAAGTTAACTTAAAAATCTACATCTGAGAGTTGCCAAGCCTGCTAAAAGGTAAGACTTGGCTTTATTTATTGTACCTTATTTTGTTTTTCTGAGCTCTATATGTATCTGCTACAACTGATTTTAACTGAATGTGGGTATTTATGGCTGCATAAATATAAAACCAATATGATATACTGATGTCTTACAAAATCAATACATCAAATACATCAAAAAGAGAACCTGCTACAAGGTAAGTACCTTTGTGTGTGTGTGTGTGTGTGTGTGTGTGAGGAACTGTGCTCATCACAAAGCAATCGTTGGATATCATTTGTTGACTTTCTGGAGCAACAGGATTGTGCCACTGTTCTTTTATTTAAATGTGCCACATGCAGCAGAAATAGTGTGAAAAAAAAGAAGGTAAAGTTGGATAGAGTGGTGAGAGGAGAGAGGTGGGGGAGGGAGGGGGGGGGGGGGGGGGCGGGCGAGAACACTGTGTGTGTTAATAAGATAACGTCTAGCTGGAACCGAGCGGAGCGCGTTGGAGCCAAGAATAGGAAAAAATCACAGAGAGAGAGAGAGAGAGAGAGAGAGAAAAGGGAAAAAGAGAGACCGAAGGACAGCGAGAGAAACGGAGGAGACAACGGGACAAAGAATGAGAGCGAGTAAGAATAGGCAGAGGGGGAGTAGAGAGAGAGAGAGAGAGAGAAAGAAAGAAATACATGAGTGTGAAGTAGAGTTGGATTGAGAAAGAGAGAGAGAGAGAAGAAGAGAGAGAGAGAGAGAGAGAGAGAGAGGGCTGGAGTGTCGGGGGCTCGCTGGCAGCCAACTCAGTAACCAAGGCAGCTGACATGAGGGAGAGCCAACTGGGGACAGTGGGATTTCTATTTTTCACCCTCTCCGAGAAACGCCCGGCTCTGCCAAGTCCCCTGCCTCATCCCCCGTGGATAAAGATTTCATTGTGAGGCGCTGTGACCGAATTCATTAAGCATCTACATGTACTCTCCCCCGGCCACACCGCTCTCTCCTGCGCTCCTTCCCTCTGTCTTCCCCCCCCTCTCTTTTCCTCTTGCTCTCTCTCTCTCCTGGCTGGTCCTCACTCTCTCGCTCGCCCCGCTCCTCCCTCTTTCTCTCTCTCTCTCTCTCATTATACTCTCAAATGACCCGATTATCAGCTCGACTCATGTTGCATCAACAGTTGTATTTGTAAAGCTCTGAATTGAATACTATACAGCATATGGCTTTTTGGTGGAAGATGCTATCAAACTATGAGTGTGTTCAGTTTCGGCATGGCTGGCTCCAATGTGAAGGAAACCCCTAACCTTTGCATTCACCATGAAGTCACCATGAAATGAAAAAATGTCTGTTTCACCTTGTTGGCTTATTCTTAACCACAAATGCCAAAAACTTCCCAAAATCTAAATTTTCTTGTATTTAATTAAGATTTTGTGGCATTTTTGTTTGCCTTTTTTTTTTGTTAGATTAAAATGGAGAGAGACCGGAAAAGGCGTCAAAGGTCCTGGGTCAGATTCGAACCGCTGTCCCACCAGCATCCCCCAAATTTCATGTATTTTGAAATTTCTCTTACTGGAAAACAGCGTATTTGTAGTGGTTACTGCATGGCATACCCAGTCTGGTCTCCTGAAATTTTGTGAAATCAGCACAATATCTTGAAATACAAATGTGGGCTCCATGCATGGAAAGAGAGAGGAATACATTTCCCCACCATGAAGGTAGAGGAGGAGACATGACTAGAAACGAAAAGATAAAGAAAAGATAGTAGTCTGACACTGAAATAGCCCAGTTTGAGGTTGGGGGACGACAGATGGGTGTTTTAGTTTTAGTTGTCTGGGAACATAACCCTAACCTGATATAAAGTTGTTTTAGTTGCCTAAACCTAACCAATAGCTAACCTTTTCATATGACTAACATGTGGGAATGTCTAGGTCTAGTTCCTGCTGGTGTCACATGATCCTTTCATGGTGGAAGAACATGATCTTTACATTATCCATGTTCCACAACACGTATGAGACTGTGTTGTCCACCAGTAGGCATACGTGAAAGCAAAGCCAATAACACTCTCACAGATTTTTGTGAACAATCCCCCCCACTCCACTTCCACACCTCACCCATCACCTAAAAACTACAACTTCACAACTTTCAAAGTGACACAAGTGGCTACATGGAGGCGATGGAGCATTGTTTGGGTGTTCACCCCCGAAATCCTGTTTCCATTCCAACCCCCGCCCACTTCTGCATCATGTCCTGGCCCAAAATCCTGTTTTAACAGGAAATATGTTGAATTACAGAAGCAACACGCCATCAAAATGCAATTTCCTTGTGACTTTAGCGTCAGGCTCATGAGCCACACAGCATTTATGCAAATTAACACAGGCAAATGAAGTTCGAACTTTAATCCAGTTGTCCTAGTCTCATTTCGAGACGCTCCTCCATCACAATGCTCCATGCAGCTGCACTGCAAAGAACAAGTGAAAAAACACGTGAATTATTATTTTCCCAACATTACTTTATTTTATTTTGCCTTGTTTCAAGGTGCTCAAGGACTTGTTTCTTGGTAAGTCCAGACTGCGCTCAAAACAAGTGAAATTATCTCGTCCCATTGGCAGAATTATTCACTTGTCTTAAGAAAAAGTGTGATTTCTAGACTGAACATGAGCCCCAGTGACTTGTTAAGATGGACATTATCTGCTGTGTGAATGTTAATCTCTTCTAGCTTTAAGTAAATCACTAGATCAGATATCAAGCAGAATACATAGGTGGCGTTACAGTGAAAAAAGGGAACGGCTGAATATTTCAGCAGCGTGGCAGAGCTGAAATCAAGGAGCATCAACCGGCAGGGGAGGAGCTGGAGTCAGAGGGTATCGACTGTATGTGTTTAGCTATTGTGCATTGGCCTTTTTCATGCCTCTCTCCTCACTGAAGACCAACTCATCCACCCTTCAGGTACAAAAAAAGGCTGGTAAAAGGGTCTGTATTGTTTCCAAGATGTGAGAGGCATCGCTTGTGCTGAAATCAATAGCCCAGTAAATTCTTAATTGAATGACTGCAGGGCCCCGGAGCCTGATGGAGGCTTTATGGGCTACCAGAAGGCGCCTTTGAGAGAGCGCGTAATAACAAGGACCCCGCTGGCATTGTTGTGGCGTGGGGGGGGGGGCGGCATGTCAGTCAGAGACGGGCCTGGCAGGCGACAGCGGCGGTGGGAGTGCGTTAGCGCTTGTACACCTGCCATGTTAGGCTTGAGCTGTAGCCGGTGTCATATTACCTCCAATTTGGGTTTGTCCCCCTTTTTTTTTTTTTTTTTTTTTGGTCGTGCAGCTCTCTTTCCCAGTGTTATTTGACACCGATGGTGAGTGATATTGTAGTGCGGATGATGTCATGACACTGCAAAAAAACATCCATCTTAACAAGTCATTTTGTCTCATATTCAACCTTCAAATCGTATTTTTCTTAGAACTTGTTTCCAATGCAGTTTCACTTGTTTAAGGAATTTTCTAGAAATAAAACTTTAAACCAGTCATAATAAGGCAAAATCACTTCACTACTATCAAGAAAATGACACTTGATTCTACAAAACTCTTGAAAAAAGTTGATTTGCATTGGAAACAAGTGAAATTATGAAACCCCATTGGCAGATTTTTTGACTTGTTTTAAGAAAATTGCGATTTTAGAAGTCACTCGTCGACTAAATGACCTGTTAAGATGGAGATCTTGCAGTGTGGGGACAGAGATGTGACTCAAGACCATGTAGCTAGAAGATAAATCAAAATAGCTGCAGCACAATAATAGACTGAATAACTTGTTAAAATAGGATTTTTTTTCCCAGTACATAATGATTGAAAATAGAAAATCGCCTTCAGGGTTTCAGCGTGGAAACAAAGATGTTTGTTGTTAACATGAGACGGAGATATTCTGTTTCCGTTTTCTGTACCAGAGCGAATCCTTTTCTCGGAGCTGTAACTCATCTGTCGCAGCTATTGATGGATTAATTGACCTTGGGTCTCTTGTCACCACTTCAACGGGAGCAACAGGCTACAATGCATAGCTTTTGTCAATTTGCGGAGTGTCATGCTTGTTTCATGCTGCGCCGTTTCACCAGCATACAGTCAGCATACAGCAGATGATGTGTGCTATGAATTCTGTATTGTATAAATCATTCTGTTTTAAGATTTAATGTCATTTTATCTGTTTTAAAAGCGTTTTTTTAATGAGGGTTTTGACACTGCTTCATGTAGCTATGCCATCATATAAGGGATGGCAGGAGATGATAAGTTCACAAGACAGATTCACTCTCACTGCATTGTGTCTCACAGAATACCCTGTATTCAATCTAACAGCACAATAATGAAATGTGATTGTGAACCAGCCAAGGCCAAATATCTCCACCTATTCATAATATGGACGCCTGAATCTGCAAAGTATACCTGAAGAAGAATAAAGTAAGGCTGCGTTCACACATAGCGTTTTTTCCCCAACTGCCAGCGCCCTTTTCTCATTAAAAGCAATGGGAAGCGCCAGGTGACGTGAACCGCTTTTTCCCAGCCGACCAATCGCGATGACAGAGACGCTGGCTGTTTCCCATAGCAACAACAAATATGGAGAAAGTGAAAGTGCCAGTGGAGAAATTGGACGTTGTAATCAGTGAAATTACGTTACTGTAACAGCGATCATACAGGCATTATGAATTATACTGGACATGTATTGGAAAAATCTAGTAAGCCTTTGCTTGTTCCACAACACTGTTTTGTCTGCTAGAAGAGCAAACTGAGCTAGCAGCTGCTCAGCTAACGTCAGGTGATGTTATCATGATCCGCTTTTTATTTCTCCTCACAAAAAGTTGAACGCAGCCTAACGTGTTCACCAGGAATCTCTCTTCGCAGCACTGGCTTCTCTTCCTCGTTATTTGCATTCCCGACAGTGCTGAAGCATTTCACCGCAGAGAGCACCGAGGGCCGCAAGTTAAAAACATTTCAACTTTTTAGTGAAGGATGGCCGCACTTCAAATGAGTTTGAGGTCTTTTAACAACAAAAGCCACAACCAGCACTTTGCCCGAGCATCTGTTTAGCAGTGTAAGCTAAAGAGGAGGAACAGCAAGTAATTTCCCAGGGCATCTGACATCTTTATTGCCCAAAACAAGGGCCAAGCACCTCACCTTGTTTCCACTTAGTCGCTGTATATATTCATGTGTGTGTAATGCGTGCCTGATGTGTGTACGCGTCCGGTTGTTTGTGTATTATTGTCAACAAATTCCTCGTCGCCCTAGCCCGACCACGCACCAGCAGATCTAGGTTTTCATTTCATTACGCTGCTCCTGCGTCTGCCCCTAACCTGAGACAGTGAATTATTCCATCCCCTCTTGGGTTTAAGAAAGCAATCATGTTTTCACTTCATTTTTTTTTTTTTTTTTTTCCAGGACAGGCTCGCAGGCAATGAATCTATTCAAAATGAGAGTTGCTTAAAGTAACAGACAGCAACACCTCGTCTCTGAAATTAATTTGAATTGATTCTCCCCAGTCCTTTTTTCCCTCGCTCTGACAAGGTTTCGAGAAGGAAATTTCAAACATTCAAGGCCACATGTAGAAATCAATTTCTAAATGAAGTTGATCAGAGAGATGAGCTGTCTCTCTCTATAGCGCTCACTATGGACAGGAGAGCCGTGTGAGTGAATACCAAAACCTGTCTTAACTGTTGCATGGATATGTACAGTTCATTAGTTTTCACTGAGCACTTGAGAATTTTTTATGAAAGGACAGAGTAATTGTGGCGTGTACGTGTGTGTGTGTGTGTGTGTGTGTGTGTGTGTGTGTATCTGTGTGAACTTGAACCATATTGAAAGTCCAATGCAAATGATGAATGTAAGGATTTTGTTCAAGATTCTTCCAGTGGTGGAAAAAGTCAAAACCTTTACTGAAGTAAAAGTAGCATAATGGAAAAATACTCCATTAACAGTAAAAGTTCTGCATTCAAAAGTTAACTTAAGTAAAAGTATGGAAGTATTGGCAGTAAAATGTACTTAACTATCAAAAGTAAAAGTATTCATTCTTTCAGAGTGTTCAATTATTGATCCCATATGGTGTAAAGCAGGACTCCCCTTGCCTCTGTGATGATAAAGGAGTTGGATGGTCTATCTAAACATGGTGAAAGTATCAAAACGCACGGTCACCAACTAAATCCACACAATCCATATTAGAAAAGCGAGCCTCTAAACGAGCCGTTTGGACTTCCGTAACTTTGTGGCGTCACAAAGGTTCGCTCATTATCATTTTTGTAAGAAATAATAGACTAACAAAGTCTTTTTTTCAAAGCGGTTGAGCGGTTGTCATTGTTTATTACCGGAGAGTTTTCCCTACCTGTAGCTGCCGGGCCGCGGCGTCTCACGTTTCACTCTTGAAACGGTTAGCCAATCGGAACAGAGGGGTCGTTAATATTAATGAGCCTTAAAGACACGGCGACAGAAACAGCCTGTTCTTGGTAAGGCTCAGAGAGATGCTGGAAAATGAACGTGGAAAAATGGATTGAGAGTGTTTTTGGTTCATGACACCACACACACAGCTTTGAATGGACCTCAAGACATGAAATAAAACTCTGGAGAGTGGAGGATATGGGACCTTTAAGAGAGACTGCTGATGCGTTGAGCTAAGCAAGTTGCTGTGGAGGAGAGCATCAGCAAAAACGCCCAAAATATAAGTGCAGCCATGATTTGCGGTCGCATCCTCACCATACCTCCCCCATTATACTTTTTAACAGTCCGTCTCTCGGGCGCAGGCGAAAAAATAAACAGCTAATCGACCTTCAGTTAAGGCCAAAATAATCATCGCAACTGCATGGGGAATACGGCGTGCCCTTGGTCCTGGCAGACAGTGATTACTTTTTATTGGCCCAAAAAAGGCGCCCAATATTCACCAGTGTACTCTGGCTGAGTAAAACGGAGCGAGGCGAGCTGGGGGATGAATTACAGCCTCTGGAGTCGGGGCGCTCCAGTCAACTTTTTCTCTCCTATAGCAATGGGGGGGATGAGTCGCCATAAATCTGACACAGAGATCCATTAGGTTTCTGTACTCTGCGGTTCACAGCATTAGGCGACTCTCTCTCTCTCTCCTTACTCTCTCTCTCTCCCTCTCTCTCTCATCCCTCTCTCTCTCTCACCCTCTCTCTCTCTCTCCATCCACCGCTCACTGGACCAGCTCCAGCATTAATATCATCTTTAAAGCGTGTTATACAGGATTTTGTCCGTGTATGTTTGTGCATGTGCACGTGTGTGTGTGTGCACATGTATCTGTCTCTATGTGTGTGTATGTGTGTGTTTATATGTGTGTGTGTGTGTGTGTGTGTGTTTTATGTACCTCTTTGTTGCTGATTGATTGCTTTAAATTGTTGCTACTAGTGTGAGTCACAATTTTACGATGTTTAGATCCAGTGGCTTAGGTGTGTGTGTGTGTGTGTGTGTGTGTGTGTGTGTGTGTGTGTGTGTGTGTGTGTGTGTGTAACCAAACTAGCAAGCAAATGGCCTACAAGCTGCTCATATGAGGTGGTTATGTTGTCCAGGTTTTATGCATGTCCTGCTACTAGTGTACATGTTTGTGTGTATATTTTGTGTGTGTGTGTGTGTGTGTGTATTTCTGCATCCATAACAGTGTGAATATAATGTGTGTGTGTGTGTGTGTGTGTGCATCAGTGTGCACCAACGCAGATTGCTCATGAAATATGACCTCTGGAAAAGTTTCCTGTGCGCATTCTCCTCTTTGAACTCCAATCCATTATCTTCAGGTATCAAATTCATCCCAACAGGTGTAGTGTGTTAAACGATATGGGCCGGTGGCAGCCTGCCATAGATGCTGGGATGAAAGAGAAGCATGAGATCAGGTGCCGAGCAATGGCTCTGCTTATACACTTTACACACACACGCACACACACACACACACACACACACACATACACACATCTCACAGGGCCGTTATCGCCCGCATCATCTGCAGCTGTGAGGGAAGTGAGAGGGTCACGCCATGCCAGTCATTTGATGGAACTTATTTTTTTTCCTCTTGGAGGGGAATGCGACTCAGGCTTTGACGCCGCCTTGCGCTGTAAGATACACTTTCCTTCTGCTTTTCCGATCGGTCGGAAAGCCCTTATCTGAGTTTTCCTCCAACACCGTTTTTTTCTTCCATGTCCTGAAGCATCCGATCAGTGCGGCGTGTATAGAGGCGTGCAGACAGAAGAAGACTTAAAGTTAGAAAAGCAAAACCTCACATCTGTTCCTTTCCTGTTTTTTTTTTGTTTTTTGTTTTTTGCTGAGGCAGGCAAGAATTTCCAGTTGTTTAAAGGTAGCAAAAACTTTGCCTTCACTTCTGCCTTACAGTAGTAGAAGTGAAAATGTTTAAATTCTGGCATCCACCCGAGCCTTGACTCCTTACTCCTTATCAATCTTCAAAACGCTGCACCGCAATCAAAAACCACCTGATCACGACGCTGACCTTTAGAGTGTTATTGTGTCGATATACATGTCCTCCACAATTTGCAGAGCCATATATATATGTTCACACGAGACACAAGGCAAGGGAGGGAAGAAATGTAGCAACTCACACCAAAAGCAAAACCCAAACACGGCAAAAATAAGTCAATCTTAAGAAGTTCTATTCAATCTTATTTTCCTTAAAACAAGGGTGAGGTAATTCCATTTGTTTCCAATGCGGTTTCACTGTCAGTACTCAGGGAGATCGTCTCCATACAGCCAATCAATTTAGTTTTTTATTTCGCTGCCTCAGTCTGGGATGTACTTATTGTTCTGCTCCAGTATCAAGAAAATGACACTTGAAATTCAAGAAATTTCTCAAAACACGTCGATTTGCATGGACTCATCTCACCCTCCTGGCAGATATTTTCTTTCCCCCCACCTGCTCCAAGGAAAATAAGATTTTTTTTAAGATGCTCTGCTGCGGTAAATGACTTGTTAGGATGGATATATTTTGCAGTGAGCGCTACATGTTGCTGAGCGGCGGTGAAAGAGCTGCCGTCAGAAGCCATTTAATCGCTCAGCCTGAGTCAGATCCCTTGTGTTCCTCCTCGCTGTTTGATGGCCCCGACCGTGGCTGCGGCGGTGGGAGTGGTGGGGCGGGGCATCTGCTGTTTGATCCCGCTCTACCCAGGCTCACAAAAGACTACCCTCCCCCCCATAGCTTTAACCCCCTGACACCTCACACCTCAACACCCTCCCTCCCCTTCCCCTCCCTCCTCCTCATACCGTTACTTCCCTTTGAAAATCACGTCACCTGGCTTTCGCTTTTTTAAAGCTCCGGAGCATCACAGCTCAGATCAGACAGAATGGCGGATGTTGGGGGAAATAACCGGCGGGCTCTTGGTATCGCTGTCCGCAGGAATTCCCGGTCAGAAAAAGGAGAGGATCGGTTTCTCTTCCTATTGGGTGTCACATGTTCCCTTGGCGAGATTCAAGTTTCAAGTGTCCCGACTAGCAGCGCTGAAATTAAACGTGAGGAAAACTTGAAACCAACTCTCAAAGTTTCACAGTTTAAGTTTCATGTCCAAGAGCAGAGCTTCCAAAGATGAAGGTCTGAAAATATCAGCGCTGAATAACTTGGAGTCTTGGATTTACTTAAAAAAAAATAGTGTGCATGTGTGTTAAATCAATACAAATGATTTGCTTTGGATTGAATTGTAATTGATTGCATAGTGTAAAGAGTATAAACATAGCTTCTTTGAGTAAAAAACACATATTATGATTTTGTAAAACTGACAACCAATCTTTCCCTGTTTTCTCAGTGAATGTCAGTCACAGACACAAGTCAATAATTTGGCCGCCCTTCTTCAATTCTGTAGCACAGTGTGAAAAAAAAACCTCCATCTGAACAAGTCATAACAAGTCTCATATTCAGCCTTCAGATGTCATTTTTTCTTAAAACAGGAGAACGATTCCACTTGTTTTCAATGCGGCTTCGCTTTCAGCTTCAGGGATTTTCTAGAAATGAGTGTCAGTCTGTTGAAACCAGTCAGAATAAGGCAAAATCACCGCACTGCTATCAAGGAAATGACACTTGGTTCTACAAAATCCTTGAAACAAGTTGATTTGCATTGGAAACAAGTGAAATTATCAAACCCCACTGGCAGATTTCTTCACTTGTCTTAAGAAAATTATGATGTCTGTCTTGTACAACAACCCTCCCCGCCTCGTCCAGCGGGGCCTGGGATCCATGTTTTCAGTCACTTCAATTCTTTAGTCCCACCTTTAAATATTTGAAGAACCAGACACGACTTAAGAACAAAGGGAAGAGACGCTGCGCATTCTGCATGTAAGAACAGGAGTACATTCATAATGAATGCGCCACACTTACCACTTTTTATTTATTTCGAGACGAATGAGCATAGCCGGCGAGAGCAGCATTAACTTGTTTACACACACATATGTCACATGAATGGTAATCATTAAAATCTGGATAGTAATATAAGGATCTGAGGGTCTTTTAAAGAGAAATTCCACCTCAGATCCTCTCACACTGTTAGATCTCATCAATCTGTGATGTTCAGTGTTCCAGGAGTAATTTTGTGATGAAGTGCTGTAATTTGCTTTTTGGTGTACCCACTTCCCCTCCGTCTACCTCTACTTCAGTTAATGATGCCCTACATTTCCCAGAATGCCTTGCGACAACCTCCAGATTAGGAGAGTTTGTTGTTCGGCTGTGGGTTTTTACTTGTAGGTGGAGAGAGCGATAGTGAGAGCAAGAGAGTGAGAGTTTTTTTTTTTGAGAAATTGGTCTCTCTCCTCTTCTACGATGGATTTCTCCCTGTATGATTGTTGAGCGTCTCTTGGTGCAAATCTTACCGCTGATGCTTTAGATCCTGAAACATTTTCTCATATCAAACTCCATCGTAGCTGCTGGGAAACATCTGGAGGTGACGTCATGTCATCTACGTTCGGCCAGCTAACACAGAAATAAGAAAAACAGATTACCAAACAACAAAATAAGCCCCAGAAATACCAGATGCATCGCCACTAGCTATTTTTAAGGACGCTGAAGTGTTTTACGGTGGGTTTTTTCCATTTAAATCACGATACATAATTCCATAGATTAGATATAATCAGGAAAATGGCTCCAGGCGGAGAACTGGCCGGGTGAGATAGTGGTTAAAGACGCTGTCCTGTAACTGAATCACACTTTAATACGACGCTGAACCCCTTCCTCACTCATTGTAAACCACTCTGGATGAGAAAATCAGCTAAAAGCCCTCCGTAAAATGTAAATGTACTAATCAGAATATGGACGTATATTCTCTTTTCAATCTGTTTTGTTACGGGTAATGGAAGCTAACATAATCATGTCAGAACCCTATTTAACAAAACGGTTTCAAACCTTAAAGAGTCGTGTTTTATTTGCTCAGTGGACACTCTAATCTGTCACTCCAACAACGACAGCTTTACACATTTGGCGTTGCTGGATGTTTTTTTTTTATTTTTTTATTTATTTATTTTTTATGGCTGAATGTTTATTAGAGCAATTGAAGTAAATTACTTCTCAGAGGAAAACACGGCGGCGCGGTTTATTTCCTGTTCCGACAATTACACCACTCCGCCCGATCCAGCAGTCGCCACACACAATATATTTGTGTGTATTACAATTTTAAATTTATAACTTGCGATTTTACAGTATAGTCTTACAACACTGTGGTGGGTTCTGTCTTCTAAGAAAATGTGTGACGGAGGAATGAAAGGATAAAGACATGAGTGATGGATGAGTGGTATTCAAATACAAGAGAACGAGATAAGATGTGTGTGTGTGTGTGTGTGTGTGTTTGTGTGTGTGTGTGTGTGTGTGTGTGTGTTTATGGCCAATCCATGTGAATGTGCCAGTTGAAATGTGACAAAATGCCAGAACTTCAGTATGGTGTTTGTGTGTCTGTCTGTGTGTGTGTGTGTGTGTGTGTGTGTGTGTGTGTGTGTGTGTGTGTGAGAGAGAGAGAGAGAGAGAGAGAATATTAAAACAAAGCAGAGAAAAAGGCAGAGAAATAGTGAGGTGGGAGCCTGCTGAGTGTTGGACTGTGGATTTGTCTCCTCAGCTGTTGGCTAAGTCTGTCATCTGTTCAGCGGTTGAATCAACATCTGGTGAAACCTGCAGAAACAGAACAGTGTGAGCTACCTACAGAGAGAGAGAGAGAGAGAGAGGGGGGGGGGGGGGGAGAGAGACATACACACCGACTGGGTGTCACGATTTTAATACATCTACCTACGTATATATATGAGAGAGACTTCCATATATAGGCAGCAAAAAGCAATGAGAGAGCTCAAGAGGCATATCCACTCTCTTCACAATGATGCAGCATTTTCAGCACAGCATTGTCTCTGTTTTGTCACCGAAAGTGTCGGGACGCCTTACTGAAATCACTTTAAGGCTGTCAGAATGAATTTCAATCTCCGAATTTCAGTCGAATGTCAAAAATTATAACGAGTTTGAATCCCAACCTGCCTGTCGAACGCGTAAAATTATTTTTTTTTACAGCTGATTGAAGTGAACGCATCACTGGCTCCTCATGCCTTGACACCCAGCCTGACAGAGAGATTACTACTACTAACTATTAGTAATATGTAATGTGAGTAATGTGTAATGGATTACTTTTCTTGAGTAATGACCTCAGCAGTTGTCACCACCCACATTTGTATTACTTATTACATACAGTATATAATCTGACGTTTTCATATGAATATTGTGACTCTCTTTCGCCGATTGATAAAACCATAATGATTCAACTTAAAACCAGTTCGTGAAAGCTTTTACATTTGCGGTTTGTTTAGAAACAAGCAAATAGTAAACATGTTGTCCCCCACCAGTGATGTAGCTCCACCCTTGGGTCAGTCAGTGATTGCTGAGTGTACTTGAAATATGAGTGAAATTGTATAAGCATTTTCGTCTGGGACAATGAAAGGACAGATTGACCATATATTTCTGTTGCCTACTCTCCTCAGAATTAGGCTCACAAGTTATATCTTGAAATGTAGTAACTGTAATTGAGCGTGAGTGTTATGAATAATATAAATGCTAAATGATAAGTGATATATGGTATTGCACAGTAGGTAAGTGGTAATATGATATAAGCAGTCAACACTGAGGCACAGTGGTAGTGCAGTGATGATGCAATAACAGAACAACAGTCCAACAACTGTACAATAACTACAGTGTCTTGTGGTTAGAGGTTTGCCCAAAAATTCTCCATTGACTCTCACTTCAACACATCAACCCAGTCTGATGTCTCCAAGTGTGTAGCCTGTGTAGACTATGTTACCTATGATAACTTTAACTGTATTGCTTTATCACTGAGTCCCCATTCATTGTCCCCCACATTGTATGATAACTTTAACTGTATGACCTGCTTTACCACTGAGTCCCCATTCATTGTCCCTAACATTGTATGATAACTTTAACTGTATGACCTGCTTTACCACTGAGTCCCCATTCATTGTCAATGCCGCCCCCTAGTGGCACAAAGTCAACATTACAGTGTGACTAACAAACTAACTAACGAACTAACTAACTAACTAACATATTCCCCCCCTTGGTGGGGGACAAAAATAGACTAGAAGAAGAACTGGGTAGTTAGCATGAGCAGTGATAGCCACCATGGCTGAACAGACAAAGAAAAGAGAAACTCAAACTGCATCAACAGAAAATCCAAACTCCGCCCACACTCTTTGATTGACAGGTGATCTCTGGGAAGTGCAGTGCAGAAACACCACAGCAATGAGAGTTTAGTATCAAAGATGTCACCAAAATAGAAAACTAAAAAGTATCTGACACTGATACTGGCACATCATCTGCTGTTATTAACATATGTTGTGTGGAAAATGATTACAAATGTGTTTTTATTCCAAACTGGACATATGGATATGTTGAAAATGAGAGCAGCAGACAGCGTTTCTAATTGTCGTCCAAGATGCATCAGGCTGTCGATCTGTCTCTGGGCAGAAGTCCTATATCAGCCCCTGCTCAGACTCGCTTTATGGGAGACCTCCTCCTCTTGTGGTTCAAGTCAATTGTCAACATGATTTATGGAGATGTGAGCTATCTCCAGACTGGCTCCTCAATCTTCCGCCTGACGAATTGAATACCATCGGCACATGTGACCGCCGTTTGTTTTCTTCACTGGCCAATTTTCATCCGGGCTGACAAATTAAACCTGCCATGTTTTTGAGGAAGCTATATATTCCCCCCCCCCCCCCCCCCCCCCCCCTTTCCCTCCCTTCCCTACGCGACCTGCTCCACAATTACCGAAGATGTGAGATTGACACCGAAGGAATGAACTTCACAGATTGCTCAGCCGTTTGGCACCTGTCTTGTGTTTTTTCCTGTCCGAGGCTAATATTCGGATTTCTAACGGAGGTGTAGTGTCATAACATTTAATGGTTGGGAAGTTTGGTTTGGATGACATGTTGTGAATCTTGTTTCCCTCAAAGACACGCGCAGCTTATTGTCCCAATCATCTCATTCAGCTCACCAACACCAATACAACTTGATTAATGCCATCAGCTTTTATGAGCAGGATAAAAGGCTCTGCGTATTACCAAGGCAATTATAATACCGCAGGAAAGTCTTCTAAAAACAATGGAAAGCTCATGCAATCAACGTAAGCGATGACTGACTTTTTTTAAAAGTTTGGCTATTCAAGTTTATAATTGACTCCGCTCCACCAACACTAAAAGGAAATGAGGGTCCAGTGAGCACTCAGCCATATCTCTGCCCAGGAAACTCCCTGCCTGCAGAGGAGGGGAAATTAACTAAGGGAAGGTGACTGAGCGGTTAGAGAAATCGTCCCGTAACTGAAAGGTGGCAGCTTTGATCCCCGTCACACGTCCATCAGCAGCCATCACTCATCATCAAAATATCTAAAATGTAGCCTACACCAGTGATTCTCAACCTTTTTCATATCAAGGACCCCTAGTTTAGTCCACATTAGGGCCACAGACGCCTTTTTGATGAGATTTTGTCCCTCGGACCCAAGTCTGAGAATATTTTTACTGTTAGATATGATTTTGTCCAGACTATCTGTATTGTAGGTGGAGAGATAACAGTGAAACTATGATCAAAATAGTCATTCTTCTACATTCTCTAACTTCTTGTAAATGAAATAATGCTGAAGTTTAACAATTCATCAATTTGCTGGGGACCCCCTGGAACTCCGTCAAGGACCCCTGGTGGTCCCCGGACCCCACGTTGAGAACCACTGGCCTACACTACCAGTCAAAAGTTTGGACCCACCTGATTGAATGTTCTATGTTTTTTATTCTCTTAAAGCCAGCAGCTTTGATCTAAAGGCTTAAGTTTAAATGCTTGAAATTTGCTTCTTAGACAAATATAAATAGTGAAGTTGATCCTATGTATGAATTTCTTTCCAAAGCCTTTGCCTTTCCATCAAGGCAAAGGGCGGCTACTTTAAAGAATCTAAAATATAAGATAGTTTTGATTTGTTTAACACTTTTTTGGTCACTGCATAATTCCATTTGTGTAATTTCATAGTTTTAATGTCTTTACTGTCATTCTAAAATGTGGAAAATAGTAAAAATAAAGAAAAATGTGGTGTGTCCAAACTTTTGACTGGTAGTGTAAATTCAACTGTTGGGTTTCAATGTTCTGCCAAATCAACCAATTCTCTCATCAGTCGGCCAACTTGGCATCATGGTAGTTAGTGCTGTAACAACATTAAACCTGGCACATTGTATTCTGCGGACATGGTTGCACCTCCATACTCAGATTTGTTGGAGGATTTGGGGTTTTGGGTTATCAAATGAAGAACAGTTAATAAAGCTGACCAACTGGCTGTATGCTCACTTTCCTACAAGAGGCATAATTTATGTCCACCATCCTTTGATCTGCTAGAACAAAAAAAAAAGTGCTAGGCCAACACTGCAAACAGAATTATTGAGGAAGAGGCGATTGGGAGAAATAAAAAGTCATTCCACTGTTCATGACTCTGAAGTTAATATGATTTAGTTTCCCCAGATCCTGCCTGTCCACAGGCAACCTTTCTCAAATTGAAATAACAAGACACTAATTGTCAAAAATCTAGTTTCTAGTTTTTTTTCTCGCTGACCACCAGAGTATACCGAGCGCTCAGACATGGATAACAAAGGCTTGACCAGAAATTAAATAAGCCATGGAGCGGTGAAAGGAAAGTAATCAGGCTAAAAACAGCAGTGATGGTGATTCATGGGAGCTGTGGAGTTCAAGAGAGAGGAAGCAAAGCTTAAGGCTTTTAAGACTCCTTGTGGTCTTGCTCCTTCCTTCCCTTCCGTCTCCACGCAACACAACACAATGCACAAAACACACACATACATGCATGCACACACACACACAATCACAGTCTCAAGTATCACCACCTATCGTGCCAGTTGAGAGAGATGGATGGGGCGGCAGTGGTTTCTGATTTAGTCCGCACAATGTGGCTGAGTGATTTTCTCTGTGGAGCATGTCTGGCCCTCTTAACCCTGCGAGGGAGAACTCAACCCCCCCCCCCCCCACCCACCCTATCACCCCCCCCCCCCCCCCCCCCCTCACCCTCCCACCCCCCTCCTCCACCTCCTCCTTGCTGCTCAGAAGATTGCCTCCCTTCTCCAGCATGATTGGGGTGATAACCACTAATGGATTCGGAGCCCTGGGTGCATTTAGAAGAAGAAATGTTGGTGAATCTTGCTTTAAGTGCCTAATAAGCAGGAAAAACTCAAAAACATGTTCAGCCTGTGCTACATCTTCCGCATCAGGATAGCAAGGATAAAAAAAAAAAAACCATACGTGCACTGTAGGGCCAAACATATATAACCCCCGCGATGGCAGGTGAGCATCGCTCTTATCTATCATATGTACAATGAAACATATGGAGGCGGTTTCATTTCACTGATACCATGTTCGCTCAAGACCTTGGAAGAAGTCAGATGAGGTAGCCATGTGTTTGTACAGAAATGCCTTGAAGGAACAGGATAAACAACAGCTAAGCCTGGGAAAAATCAAACACAGAGCAACACAAACAGTGATAGATGTTTATATCATGTACATACGGACACACACACAAACACACATACTGTACATACACACAGGTGCGCTCACACAGCATGATCTGTCTACAAGTGTCTATTAGTTTGCCTCGGGGTGGAGAAACTCTCATTCTCAAGTTGAGCAAATAGTAGAGTCAAAGCTTTACTTTAAAGACAGGAGTGGAGGGGGGGTATGATGGAGGGGGGAGGGGGGGCATCAGAGAAGCCCATTCGCCTAGAGGCAACATGGACAAACAGCCAGAAACAGAAGGAAGGGAGGAGGAAGCAAACACAACAGGCGGTACCGACAATCCTTGACATTTCGCTACCAACACTAGTCTTAACTGCTGCTGAATACATTATCTAAGCTAAGGGAAAGATGAATATCCTCCGCCAGGCCTCCACAGGGAGCGCCGGGTTTTAGGTGAGGAAGAGCTGAAAGAGATCGGGTGTCATGCTGACATCCGGTGCGAACGGTGCCAAATCAGATTACAGTTTTGAATCCGCAGCACACCTGACTCTAAAACACATCCGTCTTAAAACCTGATTGAATCTCTCTAAAGGGGAATTAAGCAATCTGTGACTTTTATTGAACCTCTATCAGCGGCCGAGGAGTTGCAGCAACATCCACAGGTTTCTGGCACAGTATGGCGGCCTGTAATTGACATAGATAATAAAGTCACGTTTTCACATGTGAGAGAGTAAGGTAGCTAATTAGAGAATAATTGGATGTAACACCTCTAGCGAAGATGTAATAATAATCTCATGTTGGAAAAATAGCGTAAAGGCGAGAAACCTCAACACCTGTCGAAGTAATCACACTGCGGTATCGACCAACAGAAGTAAAAAGTCTTACTTATTGCATGTTTTAAAGTAAGTGAAACAATTGGTCAACGAGGTGAGGTAATTTTCACGTGTTTCCACTGCAGTATACAGCTGCTTCAAGCGTTTTCTACGCCAGATCGTTCCACTGGCATCGAGATTATGTCGCTTGATTCATGAAGACGTCCTCAAATCAGCTGTATTTGCATTGGGGGGAAAAAAATGAGATATTATCTGATCTCACTGGTTTTTCACTTGTTTTACGAAACGTTTTAAGACTCACTACTAGGACCATCTCCCAGACCCCGAGACCCCCATCCTCCACCCAACCTGCACAATCAGTCACTTGGACCCTGGATCCCTGATCGGCACTAATACCTTGAACTCTTGACTATATTGCACAGGGATACTATGTATACCTGAGGAATATATCCATGGAACTATCCGAATTGCATTTATTATTTGCATTATTCGCACTCTCATCTCTGTTGTCTCTATTGTTGTATATTATCACCAAGTATTCCCCATAAACTGTCTGACTGCCCCCATATGGTCTGCCACAGCTGACCTCACATGCACACACACACTGCACTGTGCCACCAAATAAGCTATAGGGGTCCACTCTCCTTCATTCTGTGTTACTGTCTGGATACTGTGTTAATTACCTCAGTTTTCAGGGATCAATACATTCATCCACTTTGTGTTTTATGAATGACTCTACATCTACATGCCCGTGCTGTACTGGTTTTTGTTGCTTCTTTGCACATCCGAGCTGTAGTTCTGTTTACTCCTACTGCCGCACACTGTTTATACTGTTCGCTACTTTATTGCTACCTTATTGCTATTTATTTTTTCTCTTATTTATTGTTCTGTTTTTACCTATTTATTGTCCTTTTATTGCATTGAGTACGGAAGCTGCAAACTTAATCTCGTTGTACTTGTGCAATGGCAATGAAGATATTCTATTCTATTCTGTTATGTTCATGACCTTTATTCTTTGTTAGCTATTCCCTTTATTTCTTTATTACCTTGTACTTGACATACTTTACTTCTTCGACATTGTCCGTCAATTGCTGCTGTGGCGGCTGAATTTCCCCAAGGGGATCAATAAAGTGCTATCCTATGCTAGATCAAATTGTTTGTTAAGATGTATATTTTTTTTGCAGCTCTCCCTCTCGTCCTCCCCCCCCTGTTCTTCCTATTCGTATGCCCCCTTGCAGCCCCCCCCCCCCGCCGTCTGTCCGACACGCCGCCTCAGAGGGCTTTCATGCTTCAGCGGCTGTACATGCACCTAGATAGAGCTTCTTAAATGGGCAGATAGCTCCAACACTAACAGAGGCAGGAGTGTAGTCCACTTAGGGCTTACATTTTAATAGCAGAGTTGGACGCACAGGCAGTGTGGCCAATTTTTTTTTTTTGGTCTCTGCTCCGTGTCTGTTTCTTTCTTCTTTTTTTTTTTTTATTCTTTTTTTTTTTACTGCACACTTGTGGGAACAGGTTGAGCGCGATGAGTTGTGCGTAAAGGTGAAAAGCATCCCTGTCTAGTTAAAGGCTGTCAGATGTGTTGCAGGTAGTGGGTGTATGTGTTAACAGGCTGGAAAGGTGTGTGTGTGTGTGTGTGTGTGTGTGTGTGTGGACGGGTTTATCTGTCATTTTTTTTTTTTTTTATCAATTTTATCCATTCTGATAAGTTTCCTGGCTATTCATGATTCTGTCAAATGCTTTGGCGTTGGAGGAGGCGCCGGCCCCAGTAAGAAAGTGTGAAAATCAATGATGTTTTGATAAGTCTGCTATCAATCCTGACATCTGCTCTGTCTCCTCTTCATCTTTTCCCCTATGGAGCGGATCAAGATGGAAAAAGAGCCTCTAAAACATGTGTGTGTGTGTGTGTGTGTGTGAGGTACTTCAAGTACAGAGGGGAAACTATGGAGAAGTTTGTCTGTGCGTAAGGTTGTAGGCTGGGGAACGCTCACTGTAAATTATGTTAATTTCACTCAAATCCTCTGCCTCACACCGGCAGTGGTGGAGGAAAGTGGTGGAGATTTGAGACGCTCAAAGGCTAGGCTTGAAAGTCTGCAGATCCTACTGTGAGAGGGATATGGGTGTAGAGGGATGGATGAGCGAGGCTAGAAATATGCATACACACACAGCTCCAACTTTGAAAGTGGGGAGCATGCGAGGGGATGGAGCTGGGGGGGGGGAGATTGCCGGGGATTGTCCATAAAACTGTACAAGATGATGCAGTGGACAAAATGCAGGAGGCCTGTTTTTTTTTTTTTATATGCTAGCAGGATACAGGCGGCATCAGCAATCGAGCGGCGTGCTCCGGCACTTTCCATCTTAAATCAGAGACACCGCACGTCCGCCGGTTGTAAAACACACCGCGGCTGAGGATCAGACGGCTTATCGAGGCGTTTTGCTCCCGTGCTTTCTTTTATTCATTCGCTCTCCCTCCCACCTTACTCAGTTTCAGACGTGCTGAGAAGGGATTGAGACCCAATATTCTCTCTCACCCACCCCCCCCACCCCCCCCTTCCACCTTTACCGCCTTGCTCTGGTTACAGAGGCTAAACTGAGACATGACAAGAGGCAGGAGATGGAAGATTCAGCCCCTCCATCGCGGACCGGGCCTCAAATTACCAGCTAGATTAGAGCCGGCCTCGGAGGGGCACAGCAGCCCCCCTCAGGGACGGAGAACACCCGGCGTGGAGTAGGTGCAGGTCAGCGCTGGAGTGCGTCCGAGAGCCACAGCCACATATGGGTCCTGTCACCGGTAGCGGGTTGGCAGGTAGAATTACGTGTAATGAGGGATGAGGAGTGCTTCGTGCTGCCTGGCAGAGAGGCGAAGGGTGAGGGTGAAGGATCGCAACCGGAGAGCAAGGCAGCGCACTCATGTCTAATTCAGCACTCAGCGAAACACAGAGCTAAGTTCCAGGACGGGGTGAGGGTGTCCTGTTGCTTTCAACATGGAGGATGCACTTACTGTAGGGGTGAATGGTGAAGGAGGGCGGGCAAGATCAGAGGGCTAAAGGTATGAAAGTACTCATGGTTGGGTACCATAGAGGATCCTAGGAGGCAGACCACTCTACTCCTGTAGTGTTGTAAAAACAAACAAACAATATCACTTTTTTTCATTTAGTTATTTTGCTACAGGTTGGAGTGTTTGTTATACAAACATTTCTCAGTGGCAGAATCTTACTGTTTGAGTTAAACCTCAGTGGGCGGAGCCAAAGAATGACTGTGTTTCTGTCTAAGTAACATTAGACTGAAGCCAAGTGAAAAAGGCAAGAGGTAAAAGAGGAGGAAGCCAATATTATGAAGCCTAGCACTCTACTGTTAACTGAAAAACTGCAATCTCACCATACAAAGTTATCTAGGTTCCTTCCAAGCTCAAATTAGCCATACTAGCCTATAGCTATCTTGGTAAACTAGTTAGCTAGGTGTTTTTTTGGAGTCATTCCTATGTTCCCAGGGTCCTATGTTCCCAAGATCAAATGGCACATAATGGGAACATGACAAAGGGTCCTATGTTCCCAGGGTCCTATGTTCCCAAGGTCCTATGTTACCAGGGTCCTGTGTTCCACAGCTCTATATAGCACATAATGGGAACCTGAAAAAGATGTTCCCCAGCACTGTATTTGCTTAATATGGTTAGTTAGGGTTAGGGTTTAGGGTTAGGGTTAGGGGTAAACATAGGACCCTGAGAACATAGGACCCTGGGAGAGCACATATGTAGAACTGGGGAACATAGGACCCTGGGATCATAGGACCCTTTGTCATGTTCCCATTATGTGCCATATAAATATGGGGAACATAGGGCACTGGGAACATAGGATCCTGGGAACATAGATACGCTCCTGTTTTTTTAGCTATTTTTTTTGTTTTATTTTGACCATAGTTCCTTTTTTTTTTGCCAATGAAGTTTGCCTGTAAGCAAACTTGTGCAAAATTGTGGTTCTTTGGCTCCGCCCATTGAGGTTCAACTCAACCGATAACATTATTTCTGCCTCTGAGAAATGTTTGTGTAACTAACATTTCAACAGGACACATAGAGCTGCTGGTGGACACTGGTTGCGTGGGCTTTGACAATTTAATGTGTGGGGATTGAACTTGTGGCCTTCCTGTTAGGACAGTGTCTCTGCCCACCAGGCTTCCCTGCTCAGTGGGCCTTTAGGTGGTGTAATACCCAGAGTTTACATGTAGATGTAGGAAGTAGGAGGCACCCTGGGGCCTGTGGTGGTGTCAGTTTGTTCTAACCTCACTCCGTGCCAGTCTTCCACCCCTTTGGGCTCCGTTACAACCTATACCAACTCCTCCTGCCTGGCCAGATCCAAACATAATCCCTCTGTGGCAAAGGGAGGCCAGGAGCTTGGGGCAGGGAGCATGTTTAACATCTCGATTATTCTCTCCACTGTGGGGGGAAGAGGTCTTGGCAAGATGGGGCTCCAAGATCAACACGAGGTGACGGCCATCTGGTCTACAGCGATGGAAATCGTCAAATGGCAAATACCACCCACCGCCTGGGCTCTGTCTCCCAGCAAACACAGCCCACAGCGGGCTCCAACAAACAGTCAGACAGGCCAGCCAAACAGCAGACCAGCAGGCCTCCACCAAACCGGGGAGATTAGATCAAACAAACGATCCCGTGTGTGGGAAGGTGGTACGTCTCTTTAAACAGAGAGGTGATTGGCTTTGTGCTCTTTTATTTATAGCACCGTTTATCTGAGGGAGAAATAGACTTTGTGAAGGCCAGGAGGCTCAGTCATCCGAGGGAGCAGGGGGTTTGTGAGCCAGTCAAGGCTGCGTGTTGCGCTGTGCTCAGCGGCCGATGGAAAGGAACTGTGGAGACGGTGCCATTATCCTCCTTCACTAACATGTCCTCCCTGGATCATCATTTCTATGAGAGCCGCTTTCAATCTTTTTTACTGCAATGGAAACATCTATTGTGATTGCCTGCCCTCCTATTGGCAAATGTCATTGTCGTAATAACACCCGGGAGGATTCGCTTTACTGTGATTATGGGTGAAACAGTGATGCGGCTAGGTGGGCAGCGGCGTTAGCAGCACCGAAGAACCAATAATCCCAGTAAAGAACGTCCCCAGGGGTTTCATGGCTTTTATACAGCAGTTAACCGCTTATGTGTGTGTGTGTGTGTGTGCTGTCTGAAAAGTTTTCTCCAAAGTAGGGTGCATACACACTCTGAAAAAAAATCCATCTTAACAAGTCATTTAGTCCAGTGAATCTCAACCTTTTTCATATCAAGGACCCTAAATTAGTCCACATTAGGGCCACGGACCCTATTTGATGAGATTTTGTCTCTCGGACCCAAATCTGAGAATATTTTTATAGTCAGATATGATTTTGTCCAGAATTCCATGACTATCTGTATTGTAGGTAGAGAGATAACAGTGAAACTATGATCAAAACAGTCATTCTTCTACATTCTCTACTTGTGTTAACTTGTAAATGAAATAATGATGAAGTTTAACAATTCATCAATTTGCTGGCTCAAGGACCCCTGGTGGTCCCCCGACCCCACGTTGAGAACCACTGATTTAGTCTATTATTGAGCCCTAAAGTCTAAATTTTCTTAAAATAAGTGGAAAAAATCTGCCAGTGGGTCGAGATAGTTTCACTTGTTTCCAATAGAAATGAACTTTTTTGAAGAATTTTGTAGAATCAAGTGTCATTTTTTCTTGATAGTAGCGCTGTGATTTTGCTTTATTCTGACTCTGATTTTGACTTATTCTGACATTTCTAGAAAATTAATGGGACAAGTGAAGCCGCATTGGAAACAAGTGGAGTTATCTCACTACATTGGCAAAATTGTTCTCTTGGTTTAAGGAAAATTAGATTTTAAGGCTGAATAAGAGACTAAACGACTCGGTAAGATGGACGTTTTTTTGCAGGGCATAACTATAAACAGAGTAAACAATCGCTATCTAGCCCATCTAACTTATTTAAATTTAAATTCATATATGTATATATGTGTGTCAGTAATTATAGCAGGTGAATATGAGGAGGCTGTTGTTTGCAGCAGTGCAGTGTGCCACATGAAACTGACAAAGCATGTGAGCTGTATGCAAAGGCAGAAATATCCTAAGGCAAATGTTTGAATTCTGCAGCAAGCACGGCTCAGCTCCCAGGAGCTTTTTGTATACAGTGACTGCGAATCCAGGAACCTATATGTCAAACATTAGCATGCAGTACAACTGACTAGCGCGCAGAGGAATTCTGTTGTTTGGGACCTGGGATGTGTCACCCTGAGTTAAGGATATGTCAGCTACGAGGGTGGCTTCCTGCCCCCCCCCCCCATCACCCTCCACTGCACCCAATACATCTTTGTATCTCTCTCCTTTACTCACTTTTTTTCCCCCCCCTCTCCTCCTGTCTTCGCCTCTCAATCTTTCCATCCATATATCACTTTCTCTCGACTTACTCTCCTTGCCTCTATCTGTCTCCCCAGTTAGCGGTTTGAAAGCGCCCACTCGTAGATCAATCCTCTGCCTGTTTAGCTAATTGTCGGCGATTGTGAGCAGTGTGTAATTCATCCCCGGGCGTGATCCATCAGCCGATCGATCGTATTGACGCGCAGAAGTCTCCGCGTCTCGACACGTGTTTATCACAGCGCCGCGGAGAACACATGCAGAGAGGCTGGGAGACATTGGTCCCGTTGATGAATGTGGAACAATGTATTGAACTGAGGCGAAAGCCAACACGATTATGTGCTATGCATAATACTTAACTTCAGAGGAGAGTAATTGGCCTCACTCAAGTCTCTTAACCTACCCAAGGGATCGTCTGCATACAGCCAATCGAAATGTTTTGTTAATTTAGTTGCTCCAGTCTGGGATATAGCTGTTCTTATTGTTCTAGTATTCATCAAAAACCCTCCTGTAACCTATACACTGCAAAAAAACATCCATCTCAAGAAGTCATTTAGTCTCATATTCAGCCTTCAAATCTTATTTTTCTTAAACCAAGAGATAAATTCTGCCAGTGAGGAGAGATAACTCCACTTGTTTCCAATGCAGTTTCACCTGTATTTTCTAGAAGTGAGTGTCAGTATCTTGAAACAAGTCAGAATAAGGCAAAATCACTGCACTGCTATCAAGAAAATGACACTTGATTCTACAAAATTCTTGAAACGAGTTGATTTGCATTGGAAACAAGTGAAATTATCTAACGTCAATGGCAGATTTAAGACATTTACGATTTTAGGACTCAATAATAGACTTAACGACTTGTTAAGATGAAGATTTCTTGCAGTGTACAACCCCTTTGGTTGTAGGATAGAAGCCCTCTTCCATAAAACGCACCACTAACTTCAACTACCCACCTCACACACCCCCTATAGCGAGATGCAACTCACTTGTCTGATACTTGATAGAAATTATAGGGCTTCATAAAAAACTAAAAAAACGCTCCCACAAATTTCAGTGTGCATAAAGAAGAGCAGGAGGCTTGTGATGAAAATTAATTACTGGGAAGAGGGGAAGAGGGGGAGATTAAAAAAAAAAAAAACAGAGACCCCAGCTGACAACCCCGGCTCAACGCTCAGATCCAGAGTCCAAGGCTCTGACAGCAGAGATGGCAGCGCCTGCTCCGGGTGACGGGCCCGATCCATTTGGCGCGGGCGAAGACACAAACACAAGCTGTCTAAAGGGAGTAAGGTAGACTTCAATCAGCTAAAAGGTGATAAAACATAATTAATTCAATCACCCACTCACTCTCTCTCTCCTCCCTCTCTCTCTCTCTCTCCTGTCCTTTGAGAGGAAAGCAAAAACAGCAGTCAGCCGTTGCTCCTGCAGGGACGCATTCACACAGGCATGTTAATGGGGAAGCCGCATTCACAGGTCCTTTAAAAGAAGGCTGCCCTTTTCTCCCCGCTTATCCAATACTCAATAACAAGCTTGCGTCTCGCTGTGCCTGTGTGGTTTCACAAGACGGCTCACAATACATCCCATGCAATTAAACGCACGCTGGATTGATCGCACGTACACACGAAAATACACACAAACGCACACACACACACGCACAGGCGAGAGAAAAGAGACACCTTTATTTATGCATATGATCACATGTCTCTTCACACTTCTCCCTGCTGTCATTAACTGTAAGACCTGGAAAATGACAAATGACTGGCAGGTAAGAGATAAAAGACTGTGTTGAGTGTGTGTGTGTGTGTGTGTGTCTGTGTGAGTGTGTGTGTGAGAGCGATGCAAAGTAAACCAGCGAGAGAGCGCCATTAGAGCTGCTCAACGACCTCACGCTGCCTGAGAGACCATTAACACCCCGACCAGCCCCAGCCTTCGTCCGTCAGGGTCAAGTAGGTTGCGATTACTCCGCCGAGCCACGCTCCACGTCTCCTCAAAAAAGAGAGAGAGGGAGAGGAAGAGAGAGAGAGAGAGAGAGAGGAAGAGAGAGAGAGAGAGAGGGCTAGGAGGGGAGATAGCCTCCGCAAACGAGTTAGTATCAATTTCTCGTTAGGCTGGTGTGAATTATGCGCTGGTAAAATGAGTTGTTTGTCTGTGAAGATCATAATGGCCAGAAGGTAGATGTATGAGAGCACCGAGATCAGAGAACTGTGTGTGAGTGTGTGTGTGTGTGTGTGTGTGTGTGAGAGTGTGAGTATGAGTGTGTGCACCTGTGTTGCACGCACAGCCAGCTGAGTGAATGAGTAAGCGAAGCAGGGGTAAGCTATATCAGTGAGTTTGAGTGAGTGGGAGAATAGATGTTCTTTTCACGGCGCGGTAAAACGCAGTATTCCTGAGAACCGGTGCAGCGGTGAAAGTGGAGTCCACGTCCCCGAGGCGCTCGTCTCCCAGCGGGCCGAGGTGTGGGGAGAGCGAGAAGAACAATGGCTGGTGAAGGCAGGAGTCATGTTTCAGCGCAATCGGCCGAACCCGCTACTACAGCGCCAGGCCGCCGCTGCTACATCCTGCGCTCCCATGACAACCAAACCCTGGAGCCAGGAGCACGTCCTCTCAGCACCTCCTCCTCCCCCCCCACCCCTCCTTCCTGTCCTCCGCTGTGTTACCTGACCACAGTGAACAGTGAACCAGCAGTGATGTAGTGCTAAATTAAAACTCAAACCTCCTCTCAGTGGTTGTGACGAGGTAAAAACAAATCGGAATCGAAATCAATTAGATTTTCAAAAAAAGCATTTTGTCCCTTGTATCTACAAAATGTAAACTTTTCCTAAACTGGGTACTTTTGAGTTTATCCAATACGGTTTCATAAACTCAAGGGTCATAGGATTTTCTCAACCTGTAGAGAATCATTATATCTTTCAAGTGATGGTGAAACATGAAATGCACTGAAATTGGAGTTTTTCAGAACAGTGATTTGATTTATGTCTTTTTTCCCTTAAAAGACTCAATCTTCATATAACTTAACATTAGTTTGATGCTGCTCACTATTAGGGATCGACTGATATGGGTTTTAGAAGGTCAATACCAATATTTTTATTCAAATTTGATCATTTTTATGCCCAAAAATTTATAGGTATTCAGTGTTTCAGGGTATAAAAGCCTCTGAAACAGCATTTAGACCATCAAGATACACTAAAACTCGCAATAAATCTCTGAAACAATACTAATGAAACTCTTTTAGGGTTAGCAGCTGTTTAAAGCAGGGTGACCCATCACACTAATTCAATGGTATGGGGAAACTCTAGGATATATTGCTGCCTTTAAAATAAGAATTTATTCACAAAAAACCCCATTATGGAGGAATAAATAAAATGTGCAAAGAAAATAAAATTTCACTGCAGGTGTTACAGACTGTTTTTATGCCGTGGTCAGAGAGGAACCTCCATCATCTAATCCTACTTTACAGATTTACCTGACATAGATTCATGTCAGCCTAAAAAAAAAGGTGCGTAAACTCTATTCTGCAAATAAAATGCTGTGTAAACTGAGTGCCGGTGAGTTTACCCTCCACCAGGTTGGAGAACACACATAATTATCTCACTGGGAAAAAGATGTCCACTGTAATCAAGTCATTTAGTCTTGTATTGAGTCTTAAAATCTTGTTTTCCTTAAAGCGAGCGGAAAAAAATCTGCCAGCGGGTTGAGATAATTTCACTCGTTTCCAAAACAGTTTCGCCTGTTTTGTGAATTTCCAAGCAGCAAAATACCTTGACATAACGGCAGATCGCACCACTAGTATGAACATAATGTAACATCATTAAAACAAGTTGATTTGCTTTGGGGAGTGTGACTGACATGAGGAGATGGATGTGTTTTGCAGAGCAGAAATCCAGTGTTCATTCCCTTTTTTCTTTTTTTTTTTTTTTTTGTACAACCCATGGATGAGGTTGCCCATCAAGCCAAAGCTAAAGATGAGGAGAGAAAGGAAGACAGAGAGACAGACAATGAGACGGAGAGGAGGAAAATACAGAGCTTTCTGCCTCAATGTGGATAATTACATTTCTACCTTTCTGTGGCAGTTCCATAGCCTTAATGCTCGTAATTAATTTCATTATTTTTGGCCCTGACTGTTGAGGGCAGATTAGTTCTCTCTGAGTTGTGGGGATAAACATACGGTAATTGCTTATTACTCTCAGAGCCTGCATTAGATTATACTAAACCCAATGAATTAGAAAATAACCAATCACCTTTAGCTAACATTCAAAACCTGCTGCTGTTCCTCTTGTTGCTTCTGTGACTGTTTTTCATTTGTTTAATATGTCTTTCACTGTTTGTTGGACAACAGTCTGTACAGATCAGCTTAACGTTGTCGTGGCAGCCTGGTGCTCTCATATCTGGGAACACACACACACACACACACACACACACACAAGCTTGCGATGTACAGAACCTGTTGTGTCGTTTTGTCGTAATGATGTTATTATCCTCTGTGATTATCTGTATTTCTGTCACAAGCCTGTTTGTTAAGAGCTCTCTCAATAACATTAATAGCAACATTACAACATGGCTCCATTGCTGAAACATTATAAATGGATAATATTGTGTGTACTCAAGGCAATACCCAGGAAGTACTGTAATGTGTGTGCTTGAGTTCTTGGAAACTTGGGTGCTTCTCAGAACATGGTGTATATGTCCTCTGAGCCTGGTATTCAAAATGTCTTAACTGAGTCCTTGAGTGTTTTTCTGTAACTGTGCTCATCCAGGGAAGGTTGACTGAGTACGCCGGCTCTTTTTCAGCTATGGCCTTTTTCCACAATCATACAGCTCCATTCATACCTGGAAGCTGCGCAGTTCAACCACTGTTCTCTACTGATGATGAGACTGCCAAGGTGGGGGTTTTAAGTGCCTTGCTCAAGGGGGCCTGGGTTGCTGAAGGTGGTAAAGTTTCCCAACAACCTCCTTCCTTCTTTCAACAAGAATTGACTAGTTGGACTCAAAACGGCAACTTTCTGGCAACAACCTTGGTTCTCTACCATGTTTCTTAACTTTGGAAAGGATGTTTGGGTAATGATGTTTCTCCAATGACCTGGTGTGGATGGTAAAGGTTACACCTGAAAATGAACAGGTTCCCTGGTAGATAATCTGATGGGCCATTATCAGTGCAAGGTTCAGAAATGGTTTGACTTTAGGTCTTGAAGCATAACCATTTTCGACCTGGACCTTATTTTCATTTCATTTTCCATCATTCTGATTGATTTGACCAAATCCCTGTCAACTGCTTTACTGTAGAGCTGCTTACTACTTGCTTTTAAGCAAACAATGTGTTGAAAAAGACATTTTTTTGGTTGGTTTTGGGGTTGATATTGGCCTGTTAGGACTGAAATGCTTATATCTTTCATGCACCCAGGCAAGCAAGATGCTCTATAGTGAAGCAATTGATGAGATTTTGATCGGTATGACGGAAAATGATGGGGAAAATAGGGTCTAGATAAAAAAAGTAATGCTTTTATAAAGCTAAAGTATCAGTTTTACGAGGTTAAGTCCAGAATGACTGTTTTTTCCAGAACTGACTCTTCCCAAAATCCCAGAATAATTGTAAAAGTACTTAATAAATTCATATACTTTTTAACATTCTGTGAAAAGTAGCGTGACAAAACAATCTACTCGAGTGCAGTAGCCTGTAGTGATTCATAACAAACTGTAAGTAGTAGTAACAGAGTTTCCACCTCTGCTGCACGGCGACACTTGAGCATCTCTTTGACTCGGGGGCTCAGTCTGCGGTTACATCCGCACGTTAAAGGCAGCAACACACACATCTGTCTTCACCGACACTAATCTACCCGAGGAGCACATCTGAGTACTCGCCGTTATGAATAGAGCATAACTCTCGTAACAAGATCCCCGACCCTGACACCTCCAGGAGACAGAATGAGAGGTTGACAGGGACTGAGGCTGGGGCTCCTCACAATAAGCCCTTTGTACGGCGCCAACTTTCAATGCAGCTCGATGAAAAAGACCACGTAACAAGATCCTTGCTCCGGAGAGGAGACAAGGAAGACAATGACCCCGACAGAGAGTGAGAAAATGGGAGAGAAGAAAAGGAAGAGCAGCGAGAGGAGAGAGAGAGAGAGAGAGAGAGAGAGAGAGAGGGGGGATATGCGTGGGCAACCTGTGTCTTAATAAGCTCACCTCTATTCCTGTTCCACCTGCTTTGCATTCTCCCCTACCCGCATCTTCATAATAAATAGTAGGGACATTTTGTTTTAATCACTTGTGATGGAGGATGTCTTTTTCACTGAGCTAACGAATGTAGCAGGCAGCCGCTTCAAAGACAGAGAAAGCCTCGTCTTCTTACGGAGCTTGACAGGCCGAGGGTTAATACAGACACACACACACACACACACACTCCGCAGACGCTCACACACACACACACACACACACACATATTAGCGCAACCTGACTCACACATACAAATCCACGCTCTTGTTTTTTTTCCTCTCCTCTCGCTGTCAAACCCACGTGTGTGTGCACAAACACACACACACACACACACACACACGCATAGCAGTGCAGCAGTGCGTCGAGGTAGCTGCGGTGCGGTCTACAGCCTGACTAAATGTCTTGTGAAGGACTGGCGGCGCACTCCTGGGATGCAGCAGCCTGGCCCTGCCACTAAGGGTAATAGGGCCAGACAGCTGCATATTAGCTGTGGATCATCTCCTTTGACACAGCTGTTGATCTCACTGGCGGCAGCGCGGAGACCGTACCTGTACCTGCCAGGCATATCTGTACTCGCTTCACACAGAGAGAGAGAGAGAGAGAGAGAGAGATAGTGTGTGTGTGTGTGTGTGTTGGTGGAGGAGGAGGAGGAGGAGGAAGGAGGAGGGGTGGGGTTTGGTTAAGCAGTGGGCAGCGAGTGGATTCCCTTCCTTTCCCACACTGCGGTGAAGCATGTCAGGTTTGGTTTTACCATTCATGCAAAGGTGTGCATGCGTCCCTTACACACACACACACACACACTCATCATATGCGCTCACTCATTCTACCCACCCCCCCACCCCCTCCTCCTGCATCCCTCCATTTTTTTTTGCGAGAGGAGGACGAATCCCAGGGAGATGGAGGTCAGGCCATTCATTTCGGAGAAACAAGAGCAGATGAGACTGAGAGCGCTGCCTCTCCCCGGGGCCCCTCATTTGAACAAGACAAACACAGGGCCTGTAATTAAAGATGTAACAAAAGCTCTGTCAATTGTTTCTTCTCTCATCTCTGCCGGCACTTCGCCTTGCATTACGGCACAAAGTCTAGTCTGGCGTGCTCGGTACTCAAGGCTGCTATAGCTAAAGGTTCGGCTGTCCTCGTATCCACCCCACTCAAAAACTCCCTCTTCCCCCTTTGAGAGAGGAGGCAGCACTCTGGCGTTAGTTCTGTCGTTCTTTTCTTTTGTTTTATGTTTCGTGTCGTAAGCCAAATCCTTTGGAGTTCATAGTCATTCAGATTGTATGACTGAGCAGGTGGGGGATTCAGCGTCTCGCTCAAGGACGCGTGGCTGCAGGTGAACACACCATGGCTGCTGAGGGGATTGAACCTGTGAGCGGACAGGAGTTTTAGTCATACAAACATGCAGAAACATGCAGAAATAATCTCTTTATTAGCTTCAGTTAGCTAACTCGCTAAAGAAGCAATATGGTTAAAATAGAAACAAAAAACCTAAATGGTAATGACTTCTTTTTTTCATTCATGTTCATGTGATGTTGGAAGGTCAGCAACTAGCTAACTAGCTTACCTGGATAGCTACAGGCTAGAATGGCTAGTTTGAACTTGGAAGGGCAGCTAGGCTAATTAGCTAACCTAACTCAGTGATTCTCAACCTTTTTCATATCAAGGACCCCTAATTTAGTCCACATTAGAGCCACGGTCCAACATTTGATGAGATTTTGTCTCTCTGACCCAAATCTGAGAATATTTTTTATTGTCAGATATGATTTTGTCCAGAATCCCATGACTATCTGTATTGTAGGTAGAGAGATAACAGAGAAACTATGACCAAAACAGTCATTCTTCTACATTCTCTAATTGTGTTAACTTCCTGTGAAAGAAATAATGATTAAGTTTAACAATTCATCAATTTGCTGGGGACCCCCTGGAATCCCCTCAAGGACCCCCGGTGGTCCCCGGACCCCACGTTGAGAACCACTGACCTAACTTAGTAAGGATAGATGGTATTTTTTCAGTTAGTACCAGCAGCTCTAGGCTTCATAATATTAGCTTCCTCCTCTTTTACCTCTTGCCTTTTTCACTTGGCTTCAGTCTAAGAAAAACTGTGGTTCTTTGGCTCCGCCCACTGAGGTTTAACTCAACCAATCAGATTATTTCTGCCTCCAGAGCAGCTCTGCTTCTGAGAAATGCTTGTAGTAAGTAAAACTCCAATCTGCAACCCATGATGTTTCAATTACGGGTGGTTTGTCTAACCACTAGGCCGATTCATTAGTTTTCCTTTAAAGTCCCCATGAAATGAACTCCCATTACTTTTACTTCCTGGAAAACACAGTATCTTTAATGGTGACCTCATGCTGCACTAGTAGGCGTAAATATACGTTTCCAACCAATAAAACCGATGACACCAAAGTCGGACTAGGAGTTTGTCTGGCTGGTTTACAACATTCACAGTAGGTTCCACTAGGTCACAGTTTCTATCAACCTACAATACACACAGACACTGTGACACCTACTTGCTGGTCTCCATATTTCACAGGGTTGGACATTTCCAAACACTCCTTCCACTCATAACTTCTGGTGTCACTCTGACCTCATGTCCAGTCTCCTCTCATAATTTTGCACATGTCAATTCTGTGAACGTGGAGGTGTGACATTACCCAGCTTTGGGCACGGGGGATGCCTTTTGGTTAAATTTTCCCAAAGATTATGTCAAGATCAGTCCCAGAAATGTCACATTCTCTATAACTCGTAGTGATTTCCATTCACTCCGACTCGCTGGCCTGCTTTCTCCACTTTCGTCAATACCAAAGGTTGCCGTGTATTCCTTCCTCCGGTGTTGTCAGTTTCGTAAATGAGGCGTTCAGATTTGTCTCTCGCGAACTGTCTATCCGCCGCGCAAACGACTCTCTTTGAGAAATAACCGATGGTGATGGTTTCTCAGACGCCTCCAGATCCGGCGGGCCCAGAATCCCGCTTTACCGCGGGGCTGAGCGCAGCAGCGGAGTCATTAGAGCAGTCGGAGAGAGAGATGATTTCAGATCAGTCTGTCACCAACCCCCAGGTCGCAACCCCAGTGCAGCGTTAATGGGAACGTAATTAAATCAGCCAGAAAGACAGGTGCCAAACTGTACTCTTTATCAAGCACACACTTAGACTATTGTTTCACCCCTGCTCTCCTATTATATTTCTCTGTCTCTCTATCTCCTGCTTTCTCTCTGTCTGTCTCTCCCTCTCTCTCTCTCTCTCTCCATCTATTGCTGTGTCTCTCTATCGCTCCCTCTCTCTTGTTATCCCCCCTCCATTGTCTCGTGGTAGTACAGGATGTTAAATGCCACTAATCCCTTCTTTGTCATGTCATACACTTGCATAAAAGTGTACAAAGGGTGACACACACACACACACACACACACACACTCACACACACACACCAGCAGAGGAGTCCTCAACATAATCACTGTAAGTGCGCAGAGGAGAAAGTCATGTGCTTTGGTAAAAGGGTTCAGAGTTATAGTTTAAGACTCTTTGACCCCGAGCTCGGATGTTTACAAGAATAAAGCCAGTGGCAAAGCAACGGGTTTTGTGGAACTAAGAGCTTCCAAGATGAACCGGCCCTTTGAAGCTTTTAGTTGCCAGGTGACCAAGAAAAAAAAACATATTTTCCCTGGCACAATATGACCTGGCATGCTGTTACAGACCTCGGGAGTGGAGCTCCAGAGGCCGTACTCACAAACACTGTGAGGACGCTCTGAAAACCTCTTAGCTAAGCCTAAAAGTTCCTAGCATGACGTCCCAGCTTAGGAGTGGTTTAGGAAAGTTCTCTGATCAATCAAAGGAACTTTTATCTCAGTGAGGAGGAGGAGTGGTCGACCCCGCTCAGGAAAAATCTCAACACGCCTCTTTTAGTCATTCAAAATGCACACATGGAAACACACTTAATGATCACAAAATTGAGTCTATATTAAACTGTGGTTACTTATAATGTCAAAAATGAAAATCCCTGTTTAATAAATAGTTAGAGAAACCTAACGATTGGCTGAAACACGTCAGCATTATCGTGTGTGTGCCAATAAATTCAAGTGAAAACTGAGTACTCTTCTACTTTTATTTTTGGATATGCCACATTTTTTCCTCTTGAGTTCAGTGTTTTTGCACTCCAATCGAGTCTGTTTTGGCTGATGCTCTCTTCTACCTCCACTCTTAATTTTGACAAAATGTTTGAAAAGATAGCTACCTTTTAAAACTCACACGGTCTTCACAGGCTGACACATAATGCCTTTATTTGTGTGGATGCAGTAATCTTATTTTGACTTGCCTAGCAGTTTGACGTTAAGAGGTGGTGAAAATGGCTCAAGACTTTGACTAATAATCAGTATGATTGCTGTCCTATATTGGCAAGCTTATATAAACAGGGTCGTTGAATAAGAGCCGATTGTCGATGATGCCGCTGTGTGTCCCATTAGTAACACCAGGAAGCCGCTATACCCATAAATACTGTTTTGTTGGCTTGAAAGGTGTGCACATCCAGTGGGAATGAAATAAACTGCATCACAATACGAGGCTGTAAAGAGCTACATGTATAATTGTGTGGTTACTCTGCTGATGGAGGGTTTTGATAGACCCAAATCATCACCACCGCATTTTGCCTGTTCCCAAACACTTTCATAATAATAATAGTGTTAATGGTGTAATAGCGTTACTTCATTCAGTGGAAGATGTGAGCGCATTTCTAATGAGATCAAGATCAACCACAAACATCATCCCTGCATGATCTAATCTGCAGTGCTTTATTAACTTGTTTGGAGAACATTTCTCCTACTTCTGCCTCTTACAGACATTTTCTCCTCTGCTTAAGAAATTCCTTTCTAAAAGTCCTTCTCCTTACTCTTCAACAGTGTTTCACCTTTGCAGTTGTCTTAAGGGCTAAGATGCAGCGTGAATAGCTTTTGTCTTTACTAGGATTTAATCATATTTTTAGGGAGAAATTCTTAGAAAATGTCATAGTTCCGCAAATTCTCTCCCCGCTTTGTGCTGCTACACGCTAGACTTGGTGTCTTAGGAGATGATTACGAAGGAACAAATCAAGTGTCCTCCTCCTCGTCCTCCTGCAATCACTCCGGTTCCTCTGTTTAGATTCAACTTTTATCATGTTTATGTCGCTGGAAAGGAGAATGGAAAAAAAATTTCACGCGGCTAGCTTTGAAAAGAACCACTGGTTTTTCCGTTGTGATAAGCCAGGTTTGTTTCTAGGAGGAGAGTGGCGTTGTTTAAACCCCCGCTGAACCATTCCTCCCTCTGATCCTCGGATCAGCGTGGAACTACAAACACACAGAAACCAACAAAGGAGACATTTATCCTGTGTGTGTTTGTTTCTGGTTAGACATGGCTGCTTGTGCATACACCCGCCGCATACCAAATGTGTAATGGAGCACACTCACTCCTCCTAATTGTTATTCTATTGACTCCGGGACCGGGGGCAGGGACTTAGCCTCAGCCAGACCTGCTGATATGAGACACGCGCTCTTGCTACCGCGGCATGAGTCCTGCTCTGTTAAAGCAGACAGCTTCTTTCCATGAAACTTAGTGTAAAAAAAACAAAGAAAAAAACAAAACAAAGCAGGCAGCCCCTCTGTCTGAGCTGAAACAGACTCTCCGCTTCCCAAACACTGCCACTGATTGAGTTAAAACACTCTGACACACACTGGGACGTTATTTTTCATTTGGAGAGACATGTTTTTTTTTTGCTACCCCCCCTGTTTTTGTTGGATACATGTAAATAATTAAGCAGGAGTAACATTGCAGACAAAATACATTCATAATTCAGGCATACTTCATGTTCTGTGTGCATTGCATTTTTTTTGTTTGTTGCATCAGTCAGGATGCTTGTGTTTGTCCTTATTTTTTTATTTTTTTACGCTGACTTTTAAAAGTTACCTTTCTTCCATATATGCGATGCATGTGGAAGCAGCAGGCAGGGTCGCAGGGATGGAGAAGAGAGCAGGGGGCGGGGGGGGGGGGTATGGGGAGTGACAGGACAGGGAGGGGTAAATATCAGAGCGGCGGCACGCTGTTCCTGAGGTTTTTGTGCCCCCCCCCCATGTGTCTCCTCGGCTCCTGTCAGCTCATCAAGGCCAAGTCCCTGCCTTTCCTCCCGCCGGGATACCGCATCAAACGGCCCGGGGAGCCTTTTATCCCAAACAGAATGCCGCCCCCCGTGTCACAGCGGAGCCTCCGCAACGAGCTGCCGCGCGGACGGGAAAGTTTAACACGGAGTGAAAGTCAATATCCTGCCGAGGTGGCGTTGCTCAGAGGGGGGTGGGGGGTGGGGGGGGGTTTTGGTGGGGGTGGGGGTGGTGAAAAGGTCACAAGGAAAATGGGATCTGGGAAGACGCAGCCCGCCTGAGACAGGAGCACGCGCAGCAGCAGCAGGCCGGAGGACGCCAGCCAGCCAGTTAATGTCACGGTTCACTCTTTCGACCCCCGTGCCAATTCTGATGTCTCACAATTAAGGCCAAACATCTCATCTCCGTCTTCTCCACCAATTACTGTAAAGGTTACCGCTTCAACTGTAAATCCGGTTTCTGTACACAAAATCCCGCGTTCACAGACGTATCTCCTTTCCTCAACAGAGAGACGCAGAGATGACTTCCTACTTCTAATTTTCCTTTTGTTTCGACCTGCAGCCAAAATCAGACATGAAAAGGCTTGACTGCGCACCCCAAAGACACAGAAGAGCTCTTTGTACTCGGGCTTGTTCTGCTCCACGCCACTTTTAATCTCAGGCAGAAGGGAGGAGAGCAGCTCCTCTTATCTTAGATGACATGGAGGCTTTGCTCGCTCGCTCGCTCGCTCTCTCTGGCGCTTCTCTCGTCGTGTTCCTCTGAAATCTAACCCTCTTTCATGCTTTTCCCCCAGCGGTGGCTGCGGTGGCAAAGCAATACTCAGCATGAGACCGGCTGAAATTTGTTTGGGTTATCCTGTCGGAAAGTTGTTGCATGATGAATCGCGGTAAAAACAGGTCAGAGTGCAAGTAAGGTATTAACCTTCCTGGGCTATATTTTTCATCAAGACCGCTATTGTACTTTCAAACTGCTGTCATTATTTATGATTGTCCGCTGAATGCATACTAATATCTGCAACTTTCTTGTCTTATATAGACAGAGGAAGTGTGAAGTGATTATTGAGTGGAAGATTGTTGTCCAGAGAGATCATGTATCTCTAACAGCCATGAAATCTGCTTTCCTATCAAAGGAGCGGTCTCTTTATAAGCCTTGCTGGAGGTGCGATGAGGTGACAGAACAAGCCGTGGCCTCCTGAGCCTACAGCCTTCAACCTAAAGAGTAGGCGTAGTTGATCCTATGCGTGAAAACACCGTGTCCCTATAACATCCTGCATATTGCCTCAAAACCAAAGTCCGGCAACATGCAGAACACAACTGTATCCAATCTATTTCTACGGCGGATCTAAGCCATTGTGAGGAGGCCCGGGGGGACTTGTTTTCCGGACGTCTACCACCATAACAGACCGGAAAAAAAAAAAAGAAGAGAGGCCCCTTCCATAAGCCCCCATACGTTCAATTTGTTCTGCCAATTATTATCCCCTGCTCTGCCACAGTGATGGAAGCCGCTGTTCAATGAGCTTGAATGCCACCTTACTGCAGCTTGCCCCAACAAAGAGGGAGCCCCTGCCCTTTTTTTTTTTTTTTTTTTACTGGGGGTCCAGTGAAGCATTCGCTGACAGATTGGCTGGGGCACTAACCAGTCAGGTCTTCAAAGAGACAAAGAGGATGGGGAGGGCAGGGGGGCTAGTGGCGAAGAAGAATGACCTGCCAAATGAGAAAGAAGACATATTGAAAGGGACAGAGAGGGAGAAGGGAAAAAAAAAAACATATTGAACCGATGGAGAGAACAACCTTTTGACCATCTGGCTCGATGGGCGACAACAGCCTTCATCTGTATTTTTAGAGCCATACAACACACCAAATTACTCTGTCAGGAAGATTAAGGAGAGTGAAAGGGCTGCGGAGTGGAAAAAAAAAAAAAGAGCAAAGCCTTCCCAGCGGGCCGTGAATACTGGATAAAACTCAAAATGTAACTTCGCTTAAACCGAGGTGAGGCTGGTGTGTGGCTGGATGACACCTGAAGCACCTGCAGGCTCCGTCACTTTGTTTAGAATATAAATATAATATGGAAACGGCTCATAATATGTAATGAAACAAAAAAAAAAAAAACGAAGAGCCTGACCAGCAGCCTAGAACACTTCTTGCTCCTGTGTAATATATTCTCATTTCTATCTAAACATGCTTGACTACATCTCCAATATGATTTCGCTTCCCCCCCCCCCCCCCCCACTCTTCCACTCCTGATGAGATATATGCAAGAGACTCAACACTGAAAAGCCTCTTTTTGCTGCATTAATTCCATGATTGCCTAAACGAAACACTGCTATTTTCCTCTGATAAGTCTCCCTCAATTCTAAACAGGGATCAGATTTCCGTGACCGCGACTAATCATTCCACTGTGCGCTTTGTGTGTATTGGCATGCACCTAATTTCTCAGGATCTTTCCGCCAATTTGGAAAACTAATTGCTTTGACTCTGACTGGGCAGGCGGTGAAATATAATGTAGTTTTAAGCTTCATCCTTTATGCTCATAAATCCCTCTACAGATGCAGCCGTGTACAACACAGGCTCATTAAAATGTTAAAATGCATTAGGGCAGGTTCGCAAAAGCGCGAGAGGGAAGGTGAATTTTTTTTTTTTTTTTTTTTTTTTTTTTTGCATTTTCTACTTCGCCGGTCAGTGATCCAAGGACCACACACCCCCCTCCACCCCACACACACACACACACACTCCCGTCACACACACACACCCCAAGTTTCCCCACCACACTGGTCACTTTATTCACTTGCAAATACCCTGAGATGAAGTGAGTGGCTTTTGTGGTGCGTGCAAGAGCATTTCCCTCCACTTTCCCCTCTTCTCCCCCTCCCTCCCTCCCTCACTCCCTCCCTCCCTGCTGCTTGACTTTGCCCACCATCTACTCCTCCTCCTCCTCCTCCTCCTCTCTCTCTCTCTCTCTCTCTACATCTCTCTCCATGTCGCTCTCTCTTCTGATTCCTCTATCCCCCCCGGTCTATTTTCAGCCCGATCCTGCCCAACCTCCTCCCCTCCTTCTCTCTCTCTCTTTTGATTTTTCTCTCCCCCCATCTAATTTCACCCC